>NC_136015.1:26681931-26706931 GCF_048128805.1 Centroberyx gerrardi | reverse complement strand
TTTTACATTTCAGGCCTTCGGCTGCTGCTCTGACCCACAGCGACTCACAGCGAGGGAGCGGCGCAGTGTTTTGCTCAAAGACACTTCAGCGGTGTGGAAACATCACGTTTGTGCCAAAAAATACAGCTGAAAAACACTCAGCTGTGAGCGGGAAGTTCAAATTCAGTCAGTGACTCAAGGATCCAATCACTGTGACTCTGTAGAGAGGAAGTGGCATTCATTGTTCCCTCTTAAAAACTCTGAATTATCCCTTACAAAAAAAAAGTCACATGTGAAAAGCCTTGTGCACATGTGCTTTTGGGACACGTTGGTTTTCATATGTGAGCAATTTGTTTCACGTTGTTTTCTGACATCACATGTGACAGTTTTTACTTCAGATGTGAAAATTTCATTCATCGGTGAAAAGTGTTTTTTCCAACATTTTTAACCTCCCATTACATATTTATTCACATGTGAAAACTTAAATTTCACATGCAAAGAGACAATAAACAGGTGGAAATGTGATTTGCGCATGGGAAGTGGGAAATCTCACATATGAAACTGACGAGTCCAAAACCCACATGAGCTTTGAATTCACAGGTTTTCACATGTGACTTTATTATAAGGGAATTCACACACGATATGGCTCGAAGAATTAATTTTTTCATCTGGCAAATACATGGAGGACATTGATATTTTAAGTGAAGTGAATTAATGAATTTAATAATTAGATTTTCTCCTGCGCTAATGCTACTTTCTCTGTGGCTATAAAACAATATTTAAATCTGATTCTTAAATATTGAAAGATTTGGAGAAAAAAAAATGTTGATCATCTCTCTCAGACAGCAGGAAATTATTTTACTGCCTCTGTGAACATGAACCAGTCAGATTATTTCAGGGTATTTTTCAATAATAGGACGATAAAACAAACCCTGTATTAAACCACAGGCTGATCCAGAGTTCATATTCATGTTGTCTTTGATAAACAGTGATCAAATATCTCTTATCTGTTTTATAGTGATGCTCTCTGTGAACATGGATAAGGTTTGTGTAGAAATGATAGTGGATGGTACCAATATAACTAATGAGATACATCAGGGCTGTAATAAATGTAATAAAACCTAATTGAAGTGGATCGGACTTCAGGTTGTGACGGTGCTGCGAGTCCTGGAGGATTTACTGAGGCTCAGCATGCAGGTTGAGTTCACTGTTAATATTTCTGATGTGTCAGTTTGGGAAAATATTTTTTTTTTATGTTTAATTGATATGTAATTAAAATTACATAATGAGCAAACAAAGGGTTTAATTGCAAAATGCTATATTCATATATCCATTTTTGTAAATTCCTATAATTTTGTTATTCATCAGGCAATATCTGACAAACATAAATGATTCTGCCCTAAGAAAAAAAGTATTTTATAATCAGAAGTCTTCAGATGAATCCTAACTTCAACACTAACCTGTAATGTGCTTCACTCAGTATGGGGGAGTGGGTGTCATGTTTTTGTTTTTTAAATGGTGGATCATCCATCTCTTCATGTTTAACTCCTCTCGTGTCACATGGTGGAGGCTTTTATCCAGATATGTTTTGGAGTACAATAAAATCATGATGGTCCAGTCTTTCAGTCTTTAGCAGGTCATTTAAAAATATATAAATATACAGTATATATATATTATGTGTGACATTTCTGCTGTAGTGTTTCCCCCTGTGCTTTTATGTTGTTGTGATTCTTTGGGGGTCATTTTGATTTTGATTCCACATCTGACCCTGTTCTGTGCAGGTTGCATTGATAGAAACACTGTTCTTTGGATACTTTATCAATATAAAAACGATCATTCTCACCACTGTGACTACAAGTCTTTTAATTTAAATCCTAATTTTGCGAAATTGTGCTATTATTCCAACTTCCAAGTTTTTTGGCCCGTCATCCATAAGTCGCTGGTAGATCGTTGGCTTCGCTGCTCCATGCTAACAATTTAGCATTTATACACTAACTATCACTCTGCTAGCATGGAGTTATTGATCTACCGGTGACACTTGGATGATTTTGGTGTCTATGTTCTCATCACTTAACGGCTAAGCTGGCCAACGGGACAATCTATCAAAAACTTGATGTATTTAAGAAGAAAAAGTACGTTTAAAGGAATAGTTCACCCAAAAATGAAAATTCTGTCATCATCTACTCACCCTCATGCCAAATGAAACATAGGTGAAGTTTGTCCATATAACACACAGGGAGGCTGCAGCACAACTTGGTAGCAGCCTTCTCCAAAACAACTGAAGTCAATGGGGACCAAACAATCACACTGTGAATAGAAAGACCTATACACCATTATGTGTTGCAAATCAATCAGCTGTAGTTAAGATTTGCACTAAATGATGGTGTAAATATACTGCAGGTCTTGTTGGAGCTCTGAAGAACTGGTCCCCACTGACTTCAGTTGTTTTGGAGAAGGCTGCTATAGAGTTGTGCTGCAGCCTCCCTGTGTGTTATATGGACAAACTTCACCTGTGTTTCAACTGGCATGAGGCTGAGTAGATGATGACAGAATTTTCATTTTTGGGTGAACTATTCCTTTAAGTTAAATGTCAGCAACGTAGCAGGACTTGTAGTTGAGTGGGATATTCAGTCAGCAGCAGAACGAGACGAGTCTGCTGCCTCGAACCTGAACTGAGTTCATACTGAGACTAACTGAATAATAAACTGAACAGAGACTGAGCAAACCCCTCTGTCTCCTGTTTACTACTGGGGAGGGAGGAGAGAGAGGAGAGAGGGAGGAGAGGGAGGAGAGGGAGAGAGGGAGGAGAAGGAGGGAGGATAGGGAGGAGAGGGAGGAGAGAGAGGAAAGAGAGGGAGGAGAGAGAGGGAGGAGAAGGAGGAGAGAGAGGAGAGAGAGGGAGGAGAGGGAGGAGGTGGAGAGAGGGAGGAGAGAGAGGAGAGAGAGGAGGAGAGAGAGGAGAGAGGGAGGAGAGAGAGGAGAGAGAGGAGAGGGAGGAGAGGGAGGAGAAGGAGGAGAGAGAGGAGAGAGAGGGAGGAGAGGGAGGAGGTGGAGAGAGGGAGGAGAGAGAGGAGAGAGAGGAGGAGAGAGAGGAGAGAGGGAGGAGAGAGAGGAGAGAGAGGAGAGGGAGGAGAAGGTGGAGAGAGGGAGGAGAGAGAGGAGTGAGAGGAGAGGGAGGAGAAGGTGGAGAGAGGGAGGAGAAGGAGGAGAGAGAGGAGAGGGAGGAGAGGGAGGAGAGAGAGGAGAGAGAGGAGAGGGAGAGAAGGGAGAGGAGAGGAGAGAGGGAGGAGAGAGAGGAGAGGGAGAGAAGGGAGAGGAGAGGAGAGAGAGAGGAGAGGGAGGAGAGGGAGGAGAGAGAGGAGAGGGAGGAGAGGGAGGAGAGAGAGGAGAGGGAGGAGAGGGAGGAGAGAGGGAGGAGAGAGGGAGGAGAGAGAGGAGAGAGAGGAGAGGGAGGAGAGAGGGAGGAGAGAGAGGAGAGAGAGGAGAGAGAGGAGGGAGAGGAGAGAGAGGAGGGAGGGAAGGGAGGGGAAGTGGGAGAGCGAGATTGATAGAGTGACAGAAAGAGCAAGAGAGGTGGGGAATAGTGTGTGTGTGTGTGTGTGTGTGTGTGTGTTTTGAAAAGCTGTAAGGAAAGAGAGGAGGGGTGTTTGGCTTCAGAGCACTGCAGCCATTAATAAAGAAACAGTGTGTGTGTGTGTGTGTGTGTGTGTGTGTGTGTGTGTGTGTGTGTGTGTGTGTGTGTGTGTGTGTGTGTGGAGGTGAGACTGGCCTGTCTGAACCCACCGACTGGACAGGAAATGGACTGTGACAGCTACAGGAAGTGAGGTAGCCGAGTAAACTCAATAAACAGGAACACAGAACAGTGTGTGTGTTTGTGTGTGTGTGTGTGTGTGAGGTGTGTGAGATTGGAAGCAGGAGTGTGTTTACTCAGTCCAGAGTACTGTGTGTCGCTGACAGACAGAGCTGTGTGTGTGTGTGTGTGTGTGTGTGTGCGTGTGTGTGTGTGTGTGTGTGTCAGGTTGTCAGGTTCAGTCTGCTGCTGCTGGTTTTTACACTGACGTCTGGTTTTGTGTTGAAAGAAATATTAAAAGAAGAATAATAAACATTTTCCAATCAATACCTGTCTGTTCTGGTCACGCCTTCCTGGGAAAAATCCTCTGCCGCACAGGAAGTGATGCGTTTTACATTTCCTGTTCGTTTGGAATAATGCTGCATTCCATTGAACTTGGAACTCGGAGAAAAAACGATTTCCGACACGGAAAAGTGCAACAGAACGGTCGTTCAACTCGGAGTTCCCGGTCGGAAATTCAGGCAAGATCCATTCTGCCCGAGTTCTCCGATGTAAACACAGCTGACCTCACAGCAGTATGACCTCACAGCAGTATGACCTCACAGCAGCATGACCTCACAGCAGTATGACCTCACAGCAGCATGACCTCACAGCAGTATGACCTCACAGCAGTATGACCTCACAGCAGTATGACCTCACAGCAGTATGACCTCACAGCAGCATGACCTCACAGCAGCATGACCTCACAGCAGCATGACGTCACAGCAGCATGACCTCACAGCAGCATGACCTCACAGCAGCATGACGTCACAGCAGTATGACCTCACAGCAGTATGACCTCACAGCAGTATGACCTCACAGCAGTATGACCTCACAGCAGTATGACCTCACAGCAGCATGACCTCACAGCAGTATGACGTCACAGCAGTATGACCTCACAGCAGTATGACCTCACAGCAGTATGACGTCACAGCAGTATGACCTCACAGCAGCATGACCTCACAGCAGTATGACCTCACAGCAGTATGACGTCACAGCAGTATGACCTCACAGCAGTATGACCTCACAGCAGTATGATGACGCACACGGTGAAAAGTAAACTGAATTATCTTTGCATCAATTTGTACCTGTAATAAACTTGTAATAAAACTTGATTTGACTTGATATGTAGTTTTTGTGCTTTCCATTTGTAACATAATTCAGTTGATTTGTGCTTTGTTACCAGATAGAAGTCTTTGCTAGTATGAACTAGCCTGCTATGTTACTAGAGCTGTCAGATAGCTAACGTTGATGTTAATGAAGAAGATCAGCCGAGACTTAGAGCTTATTTCAGATTACTTAAGATATTTGGTCACAGTTAGCAGGTTATCTAGGGAGCTAGCCAACATTAGTAACTGTTCGTCCCATCTTTTCTCTCTCGCACGTCTCTCCTCACACACACACACACACACACACACTAATACACAGCGAACCTTGGACTGACGGACCTGAATAGCTTGGACGACTGATAGGCCAGCTGCTGGATCCCACATTTTTTGGAGTCGATTCCAACTGCGACTCCTTGTAACAGAATTGATGGAATCGATTCTAAATCAATTCTGATTCCAAATTAAAATCAACACCAAAATTTAAGTTTTACGCCGGTTGGCATTCAACCAATGAGCCTTCAATTTCTCCCCCCCCGCTCCCCACTTGTGAAATGGATCAGACCAAGGCAATCAAACACAGATTAGTATAGGTAGGCCTAAATCAGAATTAATTACAACTTTGTTTAAATTAAACAGTTTCTTCAATTCCAGAGTTTGGAGTCGAGATTGCAACAGGAGTCGACTCCAATTCCGTTTATTAGTAGAATGATTCTCAGAGTCGATGTGATGGAATCAAGAATCGACTTTATTGGAGTCGAGTCCCCCCCTTATGCCCCTTTTTTCATTTGAGCACCTTCCCCTGAAGAACTCTCTGCACGTCCCTGAGTGATAGTGTATTTAACAGTCCCACGGTGTTACAACTGAACAACATGCCTTTAAAGAATTAAGCTCTCACGATTATCATTATTGTGTTCTGGATTTAGAAATAGAAATCTACAGTTTATTCGCAAGACACTGTGTATTCATTTTGGAATCATTACCTTTTGTTCATAATTGAATATATCTCATCTCTCACATCATCTACAAATCTCTTGGAAATCTCATTTTGGATTCAAACTCTTCAAATCCAAATCAAACACTAGTTGTCTGGAGCCTCTATCAGACTACAATACCCAGAGAGCAACGAGAGAGAAACTGTCATGGGAGTCAATTTTGCTCGACTCACAGTAAAGTACTTTTTTCATCATTTATCTGCCTCCGTGTGTCTGCATCTGGGTCCTAGTCTCTGCTCATCACAGAACAATCTGGCCAACCATGGACCCAGCAGACGGATCATTTGAGGATGAGCTGCATGACTTGCTGCAGTAGTGTGTACAGACAGGCAGCTCTGAATATGGCACGCAGGGAAGCGTCCTCTAAGCCTTGGCTGAGGAATTAGTTACCTGACTTCCTCAACGCCCCTGATTCTCAGCCTGCTTCCCGGCCTGCTAGCCTCCAGTCTGCTAGCTTCCAGCCTGCATCCCAGCCGGCTAGCAACAAACCGGATTCCCAGCCTGCACCTCGGCTCGCTGGCAACAGACCTGATTCCCAGCCTTCACTCCAGCCTGCCAGCAATCGGCCTTCACCCCGGGCTGCCAGCAGCCAGTCGATTAGGCTCGGGTTCGTGAGCCTGCAGCCTTCCTGTCCGGAGCCGGCTAGCCCGCTACCTGCCTGTCCTGATCCTGCCTGTCTTGATCCGGCATGCCCTGAACCCCAAGAGTCTTCTACGGAACAACTGAGGAGCCGCCCTGACACCCAGCGGTCACCCTTTCAAGGGACTCGATTTGCCATTTTCACGGGGTACTGTGGAGTCTCCAAAAGGAGGCGTGGTCCCCATGGCTCCCGACACCACTGGCTCTCTCAGCTGCCCAGCGCCACAGAGTCCTTGCCGAAGTCCTGCCTGAGCCCCAGTTGGCCATCCTTACTGACGTCCTGTCTGAACCCCAGTTGGCCGTCCCTCCCAGATGATCTCCCAGATCATCAGTCGGCCGTCTTCGCCGACATCCAGCCAGACCTCCAGCTGCCGGCCTCCGGTCCCGCACTCCAGCTGCCGGCCTCCAGTCCTGCACTCCAGCTGCCGGCCTCCGGTCCCGCACTCCAGCTGCCAGCCTCCGGTCCTGAACTCCAGACGCCGGATGCTTATCCAGCAGCCTGCCCCGACCTGCAGCCGAATCTTCTGGTACCAGCTGCCTTTCCTGACCTCCAGCCTTGCCGCCGACCTCCAGAGTGGTCCTGCCTACGTCGCCGGCCTCCACAGCGGTCTTGTCTACGTTACCAGCATCCTGACCATCGTCCAGCGTTGCTCTGCCCTTCGCTCCTGCAATTTGGTCGCCCTCCAGATCTGTTACGCCCGTCTGCCCAGTCCCCAGGCCGTCCGCCTGAAGTCCCCGGCTCCATTCTTCAGCGCCCAGACCACTTGCCCCTGAACCCCTCCTCCAGACCCCCTCCACCCACCCTGCTCGGTGTTCCTGATCGGCTTGGTGGGACGTCTGGAATCCGTGCCTGGGGGGGGGGGGGGTCCTGTCATGGGACCGACTGTTCCATTGCCTGCCTCACCTCCTGACCCGCCTGCCTCTCCTACTCCTCTCTGATCTCTTTGTCTGTTTGTCTGTGTGTCTTGTCTATGTGTTGTGTTTCTAGGTCCCGTTGAGAGCTTCAATCAGTCCAGTCCAGCTCCTCCCTGCACCAGCTGGCCTTAATTCACAATTACTCTAGCAACATATATATACCAGTCACTTTCCCTTCAGTCCCTGCCAGATTGTCTAGTGTGTTCTTCCTAGCTGTCCCACGTTTGTTCATGTTTCTGTTTGTAGTTATCTGAACTCTGTCTTGTCTGACTCTGCCTGGTTTAGTTGCCTTTTTTGTATTTTGCTCGACTCACAGTAAAGTACTTTTTCATCATTTATCTGCCTCCGTGTGTCTGCATCTGGGTCCTAGTCTCTGCTCATCACAGAAACACTGTGAATGAAACTCAGCTCTGCTCTATTACAGTAAACAGCTGAGCATTTAGGAGAAATGGGCTGACAAAGCTCCGCCCCTTACCTGACTCACCTGAGACAAACCAGGAAACAGAGTTTATTATTCTTCACTCCTCACTGAGAAGAGACACACACACCGAGAGACAGACGATAAGATTCACCTTCAGACCAAACCCACGACTTCCACTGAGGGAGGACAGCTACAGGAGGGAATACTGGGAATACTGGGAATACTGCCACTTTAACCTGCTGCTGACTCAGGAGTGTTAGAAGAAACACGACTCAAAGTCAAAGTAACTTTCAGGGAACATTCTAGAGGAGGGAGTGGTGCCACGACTGACTGACTTCCTGTTTGAGCGGTCTGTCTGGTTTGTTTTCAGCTTCACTCAGAGAGAAAATGTCTTCCAGATCAGAGGAGGATTTCTCCTGTTCTGTCTGCTGTGACATCTTTAAAGATCCTGTCGTCCTGTCATGTAGCCACAGCTTCTGTAAAGCCTGTCTGCAGAGCTGGTGGACAGAGAAACAAACACATGAGTGTCCACTTTGTAAGAGAAGATCTTCAAGGAGTGAACCACCTCGTAACTTGACGTTAAAGAACCTGTGTGAGTCTTTCTTACTGGAGAGAGATCAGAGAGCTTCAGCAGGATCTGAGCTTCTCTGCAGTCTGCACTCTGAGAAACTCAAGCTCTTCTGTCTGGACCATCAGCAGACAGTGTGTCTTGTCTGTCGAGATTCAAAAACACACACCGACCACAGAATCAGACCCATCGATGAAGCTGCACTGGATCACAAGGAGGAACTTCAGGAATCACTGAAGCCCTTAAAGGAGAAACTGGAGCTCTTTAATGAAGTTAAAGGGAACTGTGATCAAACAGCAGAACACATTAAGGTCCAGGCCCGACGCACAGAGAGGCAGATTAAGGAGGAGTTTAAGAAGCTTCACCAGTTTCTACAAGAGGAAGAGGAGGCCAGGATCGCTGCACTGAGGGAGGAAGAGGAGCAGAAGAGTCGGACGATGAAGGAGAAGATCGAGGGTCTGAGCAGAGAGATAGCAGCTCTTTCAGACACAGTCAGAGCCATAGAGAAGGAGCTGAGAGCTGAAGACGTCTCGTTCCTGCAGAACTACAAGGCTACAGTGGAAAGAGTCCAGCGCCCCCTGCTGGAGGATCCACAGCTGGTCTCAGGAGCTCTGATAGACGAGGCCAAACACCTGGGCAACCTGAGCTTCACAGTCTGGGACAAGATGAAGGAGATGGTCTCCTACACTCCTGTGATTCTGGACCCAAACACTGCCAATCCAGAACTCATCCTGTCTGAAGATCTGACCAGTGTGAGATGTGGAGAGGAACAGAAGCTTCCTGAAAACCCAGAGAGGTTTGACTCCTACCTCACTGTCCTGGGATCTGAGGGCTTTAACTCAGGAACTCACAGCTGGGATGTTGAGGTTGGAGACAGTACAGTGTGGTACCTGGGTGTGGCAGCAGAGTCTGTCCAGAGGAAGAGAAACATATGGTCTGCATTATGGACAATATGGTTCTCTGATGGTAAATACGGAGCAGTCTCCCCATCAGATCCAGGCACTGATCTCCCAGTGAAGAAGAAGCTCCAGAGGATCAGACTGCATCTGGACTGGAACAGAAGAAGGCTGTCATTCTCTGATCCTGATACTAACACACACATACACACCTTCACACACACTTTCACTGACAGGCTGTTTCCATACATTGCCACCAACAATGAACTCTCTCTGAAGATTTTACCAGTGAAGGTCTCTGTAACAGTGGAACAGCACAGTTAGAGATGATGATGATGATGATGATGATGATGATGATGATGATGATGATGATGATGATGATGATGAAGATGATGTCATGTATGCAATCCATCCCTTTTTGTAATGGGAATACCGCTCATTTTAAAGATTCATTATATAAACATGTATCAGTTATTATTACTTCTAGTCAATGAATATAGTCAACTTTCTAATCTGTGATGTCATCAAGATGTGCCCATGTTGTCCTGATGATGATGTAGTTGTCATGGTGATGTGGATGACAGCTATAACAACAACAGCAAACAAAGGGAAAAAATGAATAAATATTGAAAAATGAATAAATAATAAAATTATCTATAATAACAACATTCAAATAAATAAAAATTAGTAGACGAGCTCTACTTTGTTAAAGTGAATTTTCTCTATATTTAGACTGCAGGTAAAAGTTCATCCTGTCTTCTTTGGTTCTTCATCTGAAGTGTTAAATTTATTTGATCTAACTTTATTCCAGGTTCTTAGAGTTTCTCTCCACTGTAACTCGTCTTCTCTTTGTAGTTAAATCATTTAAACTGCAGCAGATCCTGGACTGACTCTAATATTTACAGCAACAGATCCAGGCTCAGCTGAACTCTTCATTTACAAAACTCTTTATATCCATTTGGGAAAATAAATCAGAACCTCATAGTTTGTCGTTCAACATCTCCAACATCCAGACGATCCTGTCTGTAAAAGAGTTTTCATTTTGTCAACCGAGGACTTCAGTTATCTAGAGTCCTTTAAAAAGTACCATCATTTTAATTCTGAATTATCAATCAGTTTGTCACTTTATTTAAAAGGTGGAGATTTCATTTTGGATTCAGACTTCATGTAATGTTGGTGATTTAGGAACTAAAACTTTCTCTACTTTGTAACTCTGCATAAGAAAAACAGCTAAATTCTGAAAATGTAAAATGTAAATTTCTGATGATGTATGTTAGCTTTGTAATCTTTGTTACCTACTGTGATTATTTTGATTTACTGCTGGATAACTTTGCATCTAAAACCAATGTACAAATGCAATGAGTAATTCATCTTTATTGATGCTAGGACTGTGTTTGTAATAAAATAATAAATAAATTGAACCTTTGTACACCTTTTATAACCCAGCTGAACAGTCCTGTGGTTTTATGATTAGGAAAGCATTCAGTGAATACAGTTGATGTGAACATGGTTATGCTGTTTGTTTTTTTTGTTATTTGTTACAGGAGGAGGCTCCACTGCAGAAAGTAGGTTTGGTGCAAAGTTTCTCCTGTAAGGTGTGGATGTTATATCGGGTTCTACTTGCAGTGTGAATATTTGTTATTTTTTGTATTGCAAATTTAAGCATATGAATGAATTACGTTGCACTTGTGTAGTGATTTTCAACCTTAGTAGGCTTACTGTAAGTACGATGTCTGCAGTCATTTATACCTCCTACAACACCGATGTACAGCATGTACAGAAACATCTTACTGAACAGATCATTGGGTTTTAGAGGGAGGTATAGCTGGATGTCATCAGCGTAACAGTAGAATGAAATGTGGTATTTGCGTATGATTTGACCAAGAGGAAGCATCTAGAGAGAAAAGGATGGGGCCCAGAATGGACCCCTGCGTAATCCCACAGGGGATATTAGCTGAGAAGGAAGTAAACTTGCCAATCTTTACTGAAAATGTTTGTAAGATAAGAGGAAACCAATCTAGGGCTGTGCTATTAATGCCGACCATATGCCGAAGGCGGTTAATCAAAATGACATGGTCCACCGTGTCAAAGGCTGCGGTGAGGTCTAAAGGCAATAAAATGGCACAGTGACCTGAGTTCACTGACCACAGAGTGTCATTTAGCACTTTAAGTAGGGCAGATTCTGCGCTATGCGGTGCTCTGAAACTGGATTGGAATTCATCAAGGATATTATTAAGATTCAAGTGGGTGAGCAATTGAGAGAGTGCAATCTTTTCAAGGACTTTAGAGAAGAATGGGAGTTTGGAGTTGCGGGGTCACGGTTGGGCTTTTTAAGGAGCGGATGCACCATTGCATGTTTAAGACAGGAGGGAACAGTGCCAGTGGAAAGAGGATTATTGATA
The DNA here is from genome assembly GCF_048128805.1 of Centroberyx gerrardi. Lineage (NCBI taxonomy): Eukaryota > Metazoa > Chordata > Actinopteri > Beryciformes > Berycidae > Centroberyx > Centroberyx gerrardi. The sequence goes on along the minus strand of NC_136015.1, from coordinate 26,695,181 downwards.
ATAGAGAGATTCCCGGGGCCTACAGTGTCCAGAACCTGTTTGAAGAGCCGATAATATCAGTGGAGCAGGTAGTAAGTCTCATCTGAGAAACTATTTCTATTAAGCAGGAAAGAGAAATGGGCTCACATTGGCTTAGGACAGCAGTCTTGGCTGGCGTGATAAAGAGGTCTTTATCACTCTGATGCTCTGAACCTTACTGACAAAGAAAGCTAGACATTTTTCACAAGTAGTTGGGAGGCCTCAAAGCTAATGCTGTTAGGGCGGCAGGTGACAGAGTTTATAGTAGAGAATAAAACCCCGGGCTTATGAGTTGTTGCAGTTCCTGATAACTATGAGCCTTTCTTTTAAAATGTCGTAAGAAAAATTGCAATGTATTGCTTTTCCATTTCCTCTCTACTTTCTACATTCTTTCTTAAGAGCCCGGGTGGTGTCATTTAGCCACGGCTGGTTTTTAGGGTTCGTTTTTTAAACTTAAGGGGGGTAATGGAGTCAAGGATAGTTGGTCGTGTTGAATAGAACGATCAGCTCCTCTGTACTTAGCTGGGTGGGCGGTCCTCTAATGTACCAATGAGAGGGGAAGCGGCAAAGGCGGCTGAGAATTGTGTGGGAGTGGATGGGTTGATAGAGCGACGATTAAGAGTGTTAGGCGTGAGACTCCGATGAGGGAGTGGAGCATCAAACACAACTGGCCTGTGGTCAGATATGCAAACGTCGACTGTTTCAGTGTTACCTGTAGGAAAACCAGAAGACAGAACCAGGTCCAGAGTATGACCACGATCATGTGTAGGACCACTTACAGACTGAACAAGATTAAATAATTCAACTAGATTCAAAAAGTGGTTAACAAGTGGTTTAGACGGGCAACAAACATGAATATTAAAATCGCCAAGAATCAAAATGTGTTCAGATTTAGACAAAACATTCCATAGAGGAAAAAGCGGAATTCCATGTTCTGCTGAGGCGGTTTATAAATGACGGCACGGAGCACAGGAGAGGCCAGCTCAGTTTTTAACAGAACCTCAAAGCTGGAGCAGTCATTAACTGGCATAAGACTACATTTAAAATCACACTTAAAAAAAACAGCTAACCCCCCCCCCCCTTCCAGACGTCATGGGTGAGCTGAAAAAGTTGCAGTTCATTGGGGAAAGTTCAACAAGAGAGACACTCTCACCAGCATTAAGCCAGGTCTCAGTCATAAACACGAGGTCTAGGTGACAGAATGAGAAAAAGGCATTCAGGATAAAAGATTTGTTAGATAAGGATCTAAAATTTAAAAGAGCCATCTGGGATACAGAGTCATGAACTGGCATAAGACTACATTTAACCCTTTATACTCTGCAATAGAAATGGTCCACCAGAGCCTACACTGGTGTTTTTGCTTACTGTGACGTCATTTTTTTGAGTATCTTCAAATGTTTCATATCCCTAAAATCTGCACAACCCAAGCTAAAAGGCTATGTAAATCAATAAACCATAATAACTGGAAAAAATATTGAAATTGTGTCATAAATTTCAAATTGGACAAAATTGGACATGTTTTTTGACCAAAAGTTGCTAATGTTTCTCTCTGCCTGAGAGAGAAACATTAGAATTTGGCTAGCCAATATTAGCAGTTGGCTAGCCAATATTAGCAGTTGGCTAGTCATCTGCTAATGTTTCTCCAGACATCGGTTATCCTCTTCGCCGGGGTGGGAGGGTCGGCGGCAGGAGACGTCTCGGGGATAGTGCAGCTGAGAGCAGAGCTCGCCGACAAGATGACATCATCAATGATATATACGGAAATGCATGTAACATTAGATCTCTAGAACATACCTAATCTGCAACTCAATAGATTTTACCTCTCATAACTTGACATACAACTTCACAACTTTCCACAGTTTGTTTAGAGTGAAAAAAAACATGCTACAGGGGTTTCATGGAGCTTGCAGTGAAGACAGAAGGCTTAGCTTTTAGATGCAAAAAGAATTATGATGCTAGCTATTATGGTTTCGATGTTAGAGCCATCTAAACAGCATGATGCAAATGAGGCCGCAGGCGGCCGATCCAAGTTTAAAGGGTTAAAGGTCCCATATTCTCCACTTTCCAGAGTTTTATTTTGTGTCTTTCTGTCCATTCAAAGCTGTGTGTGTGGTGTCATGAACCAAAAACACTCTCAATCCATTTCTCCACGTTCATTTTCCAGCATCTCTCTGAGCCTTACCAAGAACAGGCCGTTTCTGTCGCCGTGTCTTTAAGGCTCATTAATATTCACGACCCTCCGTTCCGATCGGCTAACCGTTTCGAGAGCGAAACGTGAGACGCCGCGGCCCGGCGGCTACAGGTAGGGAAAACTCTCCGGTAATAAACGATGACGACCGCTCGACCGCTTTGAAAAAAACACTTTGTTAGTCTATTATTTCTTACAGAAATGATAATGAGCGAACCTTTGTGACGCCGCAAAGTTACGGAAGTCCAAACGGCTCGTTTAGAGGCTCGCTTTTCTAATATGGATTGTGTGGATTTAGTTTTGATACTTTCACCATGTTTAGATACACATCCAACTCCTTTATCACCACAGAGGAGAGGGAGTCCTGCTTTACACCAGATGGACCTTTAAAATTAATCACACCTATTGGTGTGATAGTGTTAGTGGAAGCATCGCCATTGACGGAAGGGCTTGGGCTCAGGGGACATCATTTGAAGACGGACACAGCAGCATGAGGATGGCAAAGGCAATCCTCAGACAAGTGAGGACCCAAACTGAGTAAATGTTGTCTCCAGGCTCATTCAAACTACCGGTACTCTCATCATGTGGAGACCAGCAGAAACCTCTCACCGATCTCACAAGGCAGAAATGACCTAAAATGCCTTTAAGGATTATCATTATTGTGTTCTGGACTTAGAAATACACATGCATAACTCATTTCCAAGATGCTGTATATTCATTTTGGAAAGAAAACCCAACTATCATTACCTTTTGTTCATCATTCAATATATCTAATTGATCAGATCATCTACAAGTCTCTTGGAAATCTCATTTTGGATTCAAACTCTTCAAATCCAAATCAAACTCTAGTTGTCTGGAGCCTCTATCAGACTACAATACCCAGAGAGCAACGAGAGAGAAACACTGTGGAATGAAACTCAGCTCTGCTCTATTACAGTAAACAGCTGAGCATTTAGGAGAAATGGACTGACAAAGCTCCGCCCCTTACCTGACTCACCTGAGACAAACCAGGAAACAGAGTTTATTATTCTTCACTCCTCACTGAGAAGAGACACACACACCGAGAGACAGACGATAAGATTCACCTTCAGACCAAACCCACGACTTCCACTGAGGGAGGACAGCTACAGGAGGGAATACTGGGAATACTGGAATACTGGGAATACTGCCACTTCAACCTGCTGCTGACTCCTCACACTGAACGTGAGTTTTAGAAGAAACACGACTCAAAGTCAAAGTAACTTTCAGGGAACTTTCTAGAGGAGGGAGTGGTGCCACAACTGACTGACTTCCTGTTTGAGCGGTCTGTCTGGTTTGTTTTCAGCTTCACTCAGAGAGAAAATGTCTTCCAGATCAGAGGAGGACTTCTCCTGTTCTGTCTGCCATGACATCTTTAAAGATCCTGTCGTCCTGTCATGTAGCCACAGCTTCTGTAAAGCCTGTCTGCAGAGCTGGTGGACAGAGAAACAAAAACATGAGTGTCCACTTTGTAAGAGAAGATCTTCAAGGAGTGAACCACCTCGTAACTTGGCGTTAAAGAACCTGTGTGAGGCTTTCTTACTGGAGAGAGATCAGAGAGCTTCAGCAGGATCTGAGCTTCTCTGCAGTCTGCACTCTGAGAAACTCAAGCTCTTCTGTCTGGACCATCAGCAGACAGTGTGTCTTGTCTGTCGAGATTCAAAAACACACACCGACCACAGAATCAGACCCATTGATGAAGCTGCACTGGATCACAAGGAGGAACTTCAGGAATCACTGAAGCCCTTAAAGGAGAAACTGGAGCTCTTTAATGAAGTTAAAGGGAACTGTGATCAAACAGCAGAACACATTAAGGTCCAGGCCCGACACACAGAGAGGCAGATTAAGGAGGAGTTTAAGAAGCTTCACCAGTTTCTACAAGAGGAAGAGGAGGCCAGGATCGCTGCACTGAGGGAGGAAGAGGAGCAGAAGAGTCGGACGATGAAGGAGAAGATCGAGGGTCTGAGCAGAGAGATAGCAGCTCTTTCAGACACAGTCAGAGCCATAGAGAAGGAGCTGAGAGCTGAAGACGTCTCGTTCCTGCAGAACTACAAGGCTACAGTGGAAAGAGTCCAGCGCCCCCTGCTGGAGGATCCACAGCTGGTCTCAGGAGCTCTGATAGACGAGGCCAAACACCTGGGCAACCTGAGCTTCACAGTCTGGGACAAGATGAAGGAGATGGTCTCCTACACTCCTGTGATTCTGGACCCAAACACTGCCAATCCAGGACTCATCCTGTCTGAAGATCTGACCAGTGTGAGATGTGGAGAGGAACAGAAGCTTCCTGAAAACCCAGAGAGGTTTGACTCCTACCTCACTGTCCTGGGATCTGAGGGCTTTAACTCAGGAACTCACAGCTGGGATGTTGAGGTTGGAGACAGTACAGTGTGGTACCTGGGTGTGGCAGCAGAGTCTGTCCAGAGGAAGAGAAACATATGGTCTGCATTATGGACAATATGGTTCTCTGATGGTAAATACGGAGCAGTCTCCCCATCAGATCCAGGCACTGATCTCCCAGTGAAGAAGAAGCTCCAGAGGATCAGACTGCATCTGGACTGGAACAGAAGAAGGCTGTCATTCTCTGATCCTGATACTAACACACACATACACACCTTCACACACACTTTCACTGACAGGCTGTTTCCATACATTGCCACCAACAATGAACTCTCTCTGAAGATTTTACCAGTGAAGGTCTCTGTAACAGTGGAACAGCACAGTTAGAGATGATGATGATGATGATGATGATGATGATGATGATGATGAAGATGATGATGATGAAGATGATGTCATGTATGCAATCCATCCCTTTTTGTAATGGGAATACCGCTCATTTTAAAGATTCATTATATAAACATGTATCAGTTATTATTACTTCTAGTCAATGAATATAGTCAACTTTCTAATCTGTGATGTCATCAAGATGTGCCCATGTTGTCCTGATGATGATGTAGTTGTCATGGTGATGTGGATGACAGCTATAACAACAACAGCAAACAAAGGGAAAAAATGAATAAATATTGAAAAATGAATAAATAATAAAATTATCTATAATAACAACATTCAAATAAATAAAAATTAGTAGACGAGCTCTACTTTGTTAAAGTGAATTTTCTCTATATTTAGACTGCAGGTAAAAGTTCATCCTGTCTTCTTTGGTTCTTCATCTGAAGTGTTAAATTTATTTGATCTAACTTTATTCCAGGTTCTTAGAGTTTCTCTCCACTGTAACTCGTCTTCTCTTTGTAGTTAAATCATTTAAACTGCAGCAGATCCTGGACTGACTCTAATATTTACAGCAACAGATCCAGGCTCAGCTGAACTCTTCATTTACAAAACTCTTTATATCCATTTGGGAAAATAAATCAGAACCTCATAGTTTGTCGTTCAACATCTCCGACATCCAGACGATCCTGTCTGTAAAAGAGTTTTAATTTTGTCAACCGAGGACTTCAGTTATCTAGAGTCCTTTAAAAAGTACCATCAATTTAATTCTGAATTATCAATCAGTTTGTCACTTTATTTAAAAGGTGGAGATTTCATTTTGGATTCAGACTTCATGTAATGTTGCTGATTTAGGAATTGAAGCTTTCTCTACTTTGTAACTCTGCATAAGAAAATCAGCTAAATTCTGAAAATGTAAAATGTAAATTTCTGATGATGTATGTTAGCTTTGTAATCTTTGTTACCTACTGTGATTATTTTGATTTACTGCTGGATAACTTTGCATCTAAAACCAATGTACAAATGCAATGAGTAATTCATATTTATTGATGCTAGGACTGTGTTTGTAATAAAATAATAAATAAATTGAACCTTTGTACACCTTTTATAACCCAGCTGAACAGTCCTGTGGTTTTATGATTAGGAAAGCATTCAGTGAATACAGTTGATGTGAACATAGTTATGCTGTTTGGTTTTTTTGTTATTTGTTACAGGAGGAGGCTCCACTGCAGAAAGTAGGTTTGGTGCAAAGTTTCTCCTGTAAGGTGTGGATGTTATATCGGGTTCTACTTGCAGTGTGAATATTTGTTATTTTTTGTATTGTAAATTTAAGCATATGAATGAATTACGTTGCACTTGTGTAGTGATTTTCAACCTTAGTAGGCTTACTGTAAGTACGATGTCTGCAGTCATTTATACCTCCTACAACACCGATGTACAGCATGTACAGAAACATCTTACTGAACAGATCATTGGGTTTTAGAGGGAGGTATAGCTGGATGTCATCAGCGTAACAGTAGAATGAAATGTGGTATTTGCGTATGATTTGACCAAGAGGAAGCATCTAGAGAGAAAAGGATGGGGCCCAGAATGGACCCCTGCGTAATCCCACAGGGGATATTAGCTGAGAAGGAAGGAAATTTGTCAATCTTTACTGAAAATGTTTGTAAGATAAGAGGAAACCAATCTAGGGCTGTGCTATTAATGCCGACCATATGCCGAAGGCGGTTAATCAAAATGACATGGTCCACTGTGTCAAAGGCTGCGGTGAGGTCTAAAGGCAATAAAATGGCACAGTGACCTGAGTTCACTGACCACAGTGTGTCATTTAGCACTTTAAGTAGGGCAGATTCTGCGCTATGCAGTGCTCTGAAACCGGATTGGAATTCATCAAGGATATTATTAAGATTCAAGTGGGTGAGCAATTGAGAGAGTACAATCTTTTCAAGGACTTTAGAGAAGAATGGGAGTTTGGAGTTGCGGGGTCACGGTTGGGCTTTTTAAGGAGCGGATGCACCATTGCATGTTTAAGACAGGAGGGAACAGTGCCAGTGGAAAGAGGATTATTGATAATAGAGAGATTCCCGGGGCCTACAGTGTCCAGAACCTGTTTGAAGAGCCTATAATATCAGTGGAGCAGGTAGTAAGTCTCATCTGAGAAACTATTTCTATTAAGCAGGAAAGAGAAATGGGCTCACATTGGCTTAGGACAGCAGTCTTGGCTGGCGTGATAAAGAGGTCTTTATCACTCTGATGCTCTGAACCTTACTGACAAAGAAAGCTAGACATTTTTCACAAGTAGTTGGGAGACCTCAAAGCTAATGCTGTTAGGGCGGCAGGTGACAGAGTTTATAGTAGAGAATAAAACCCCGGGCTTATGAGTTGTTGCAGTTCCTGATAACTATGAGCCTTTCTTTTAAAATGTCGTAAGAAAAATTGCAATGTATTGCTTTTCCATTTCCTCTCTACTTTCTACATTCTTTCTTAAGAGCCCGGGTGGTGTCATTTAGCCACGGCTGGTTTTTAGGATTCGTTTTTTAAACTTAAGGGGGGTAATAGAGTCAAGGATAGTTGGTCGTGTTGAATAGAACGATCAGCTCCTCTGTACTTAGCTGGGTGGGCGGTCCTCTAATGTACCAATGAGAGGGGAAGCGGCAAAGGCGGCTGAGGATTGCGTGGGAGTGGATGGGTTGATGGAACGACGATTAAGAGTGTTAGGCGTGAGAGTCCGATGAGGGAGTGGAGCATCAAACACAACTGGCCTGTGGTCAGATATGCAAACGTCGACTGTTTCAGTGTTACCTGTAGGAAAACCAGAAGACAGAACCAGGTCCAGAGTATGACCACGATCATGTGTAGGACCACTTACAGACTGAACAAGATTAAATAATTCAACTAGATTCAAAAAGTGGTTAACAAGTGGTTTAGACGGGCAACAAACATGAATATTAAAATCGCCAAGAATCAAAATGTGTTCAGATTAAGACAAAACATTCCATTCCATTCTCAAAGCTGGAGCAGTCATGAACTGGCATAAGACTACATTTAAAATCACACTTAAAAAAAACAGCTAACCCCACCCCCCCCCCACCCCCCTTCCAGACGTCATGGGTGAGCTGAAAAAGTTGCAGTTCATTGGGGAAAGTTCAACAAGAGAGACACTCTCACCAGCATTAAGCCAGGTCTCAGTCATAAACACGAGGTCTAGGTGACAGAATGAGAAAAAGGCATTCAGGATAAAAGATTTGTTAGATAAGGATCTAAAATTTAAAAGAGCCATCTGGGATACAGAGTCATGAACTGGCATAAGACTACATTTAACCCTTTATACTCTGCAATAGAAATGGTCCGCCAGAGCCTACACTGGTGTTTTTGCTTACTGTGACGTCATTTTTTTGAGTATCTTCAAATGTTTCATATCCCCAAAATCTGCACAACCCAAGCTAAAAGGCTATGTAAATCAATAAACCATAATAACTGGAAAAAATATTGAAATTGTGTCATAAATTAAAAATTGGACATGATGTTTTTTGACCAAAAGTTGAAAATGTTTCTCTCTGCCTGAGAGAGAAACATTAGCAGTTGGCTAGCCAATATTAGCAGTTGGCTAGTCATCTGCTAATGTTTCTCCAGACATCGGTTATCCTCTTCGCCGGGGTGGGAGGGTCGGCGGCAGGAGACGTCTCGGGGATAGTGCAGCTGAGAGCTCGCCGACAAGTCAGGCTTCCTCCTCGGTCAAACACCCGGAACATTAGCGCCCTAAACAGCCGGGTGTGCCGGACCTTTTCACCAGCAGACACGGGCGCGGTACAACGTGATGACATCATCAATGATATATACGGAAATGCATGTAACATTAGATCTCTAGAACATACCTAATCTGCAACTCAATAGATTTTACCTCTCATAATTTGATATACAACTTTCCACAGTTTGTTTAGAGTGAAAAAAAAACATGCTACAGGGGTTGCATGGAGCTTGCAGTGAAGACAGAAGTCTTAGCTTTTAGATGCAAAAAGAATTATGATGCTAGCTATTATGGTTTCGATTTTAGAGCCATCTAAACAGCATGATGCAAATGAGGCCGCAGGCGGCCGATCCAAGTTTAAAGGGTTAAAGGTCCCATATTCTACACATTCCAATGTGATATTTAGTGTCTTTCTGTCCATTCAAAGCTGTGTGTGTGGTGTCATGAACCAAAAACACTCTCAATCCATTTCTCCACGTTCATTTTCCAGCATCTCTCTGAGCCTTACCAAGAACAGGCCGTTTCTGTCTCCGTGTCTTTAAGGCTCATTAATATTAACGACCCTCCGTTCCGATCGGCTAACCGTTTCGAGAGCGAAACGTGAGACGCCGCGGCCCGGCGGCTACAGGTAGGGAAAACTCTCCGGTAATAAACGATGACGACCGCTCGACCGCTTTGAAAAAAACACTTTGTTAGTCTATTATTTCTTACAGAAATGATAATGAGCGAACCTTTGTGACGCCGCAAAGTTACGGAAGTCCAAACGGCTCGTTTAGAGGCTCGCTTTTCTAATATGGATTGTGTGGATTTAGTTTTGATACTTTCACCATGTTTAGATAGACCATCCAACTCCTTTATCATCACAGAGACAAGGGGAGTCCTGCTTTACATGATGTGGACCTTTAAAATTAATCACACCTATTGGTGTGATAGTGTTAGTGGAAGCATCGCCATTGACAGAAGGGCTTGGGCTCAGGGGACATCATTTGCAGACGGACACAGCAGCATGAGGATGGCAAAGGCAATCCTCAGACAAGTGAGGACCCAAACTGAGTAAATGTTGTCTCCAGGCTCATTCAAACTACCGGTACTCTCATCATGTGGAGACCAGCAGAAATCTCCAGTGGAGCCGATCTCACAAGGCAGAAATGACTTAACATGCTTTTAAGGATTATCATTATTGTGTTCTGGACTTAGAAATACACATGCATAACTCATTTCCAAGATGCTGTATATTCATTTTGGAAAAACCCCCAACTATCATTACCTTTTGTTCATCATTCAATATATCTAATTGCTCAGATCATCTACAAATCTCTTGGAAATCTCATTTTGGATTCAAACTCTTCAAATCCAAATCAAACTCTAGTTGTCTGGAGCCTCTATCAGACTACAATACCCAGAGAGCAACGAGAGAGAAACACTGTGGAATGAAACTCAGCTCTGCTCTATTACAGTAAACAGCTGAGCATTTAGGAGAAATGGGCTGACAAAGCTCCGCCCCTTACCTGACTCACCTGAGACAAACCAGGAAACAGAGTTTATTATTCTTCACTCCTCACTGAGAAGAGACACACACACCGAGAGACAGACGATAAGATTCACCTTCAGACCAAACCCACGACTTCCACTGAGGGAGGACAGCTACAGGAGGGAATACTGGGAATACTGGGAATACTGGGAATACTGGGAATACTGGGAATACTACCACTTTAACCTGCTGCTGACTCAGGAGTTTTAGAAGAAACACAACTCAAAGTCAAAGTAACTTTCAGGGAACTTTCTAGAGGAGGGAGTGGTGCCACGACTGACTGACTTCCTGTTTGAGCGGTCTGTCTGGTTTGTTTTCAGCTTCACTCAGAGAGAAAATGTCTTCCAGATCAGAGGAGGATTTCTCCTGTTCTGTCTGCTGTGACATCTTTAAAGATCCTGTCGTCCTGTCATGTAGCCACAGCTTCTGTAAAGCCTGTCTGCAGAGCTGGTGGACAGAGAAACAAATACATGAGTGTCCACTTTGTAAGAGAAGATCTTCAAGGAGTGAACCACCTCGTAACTTGGTGTTAAAGAACCTGTGTGAGTCTTTCTTACTGGAGAGAGATCAGAGAGCTTCAGCAGGATCTGAGCTTCTCTGCAGTCTGCACTCTGAGAAACTCAAGCTCTTCTGTCTGGACCATCAGCAGACAGTGTGTGTTGTCTGTCTGCATTCAACAACACACACCGACCACAGAATTAGACCCATCGACGAAGCTGCACTGGATCACAAGAGAGGACTTCAGAAATCACTGAAGTCCTTAAAGGAGAAACTGAAGCTCTTTAATAAAGTTAAAGGAAACTGTGATCAAACAGCAGAACACATTAAGGTCCAGGCCCGACACACAGAGAGGCAGATTAAGGAGGAGTTTAAGAAGCTTCACCAGTTTCTACAAGAGGAAGAGGAGGCCAGGATCACTGCACTGAGGGAGGAAGAGGAGCAGAAGAGTCGGACGATGAAGGAGAAGATCGAGGGTCTGAGCAGAGAGATAGCAGCTCTTTCAGACACAGTCAGAGCCATAGAGAAGGAGCTGAGAGCTGAAGACGTCTCGTTCCTGCAGAACTACAAGGCTACAGTGGAAAGAGTCCAGCGCCCCCTGCTGGAGGATCCACAGCTGGTCTCAGGAGCTCTGATAGACGAGGCCAAACACCTGGGCAACCTGAGCTTCACAGTCTGGGACAAGATGAAGGAGATGGTCTCCTACACTCCTGTGATTCTGGACCCCAACACTGCATATCCAGGACTCATCCTGTCTGAAGATCTGACCAGTGTGAGACGTGGAGAGAGACAGCAGCTTCCTGAAAACCCAGAGAGGTTTGACTACTACTGCTCTGTCCTGGGATCTGAGGGCTTTAACTCAGGAACTCACAGCTGGGATGTTGAGGTTGGAGACAGTACAGTGTGGGCAGTGGGTGTGGCAGCAGAGTCTGTCCAGAGGAAGAGAGACATACAGTCTGGATTATGGACAATATGGTTCAAAGATGGTAAATACAAAACATTCTCTCCACCAGATCCAGTCACTGTTCTCCCAGTGAAGAAGAAGCTCCAGAGGATCAGACTGCATCTGGACTGGAACAGAGGAAAGCTGTCATTCTCTGATCCTGATACTAACACACACATACACACCTTCACACACACTTTCACTGACAGGCTGTTTCCATACATTGGCACTGGGAATAAACTCTCTCTGAAGATTTTACCGGTGAAGGTCTCTGTAACAGTGGAACAGCACAGTTAGAGATGATGATGATGCTCATAATGATGATGATGATGATGAAGATGATGATGAAGATGATGATGTTGTCAAATACACAAGCAATCTATTTCTTTTTTTTCTTTTCATTTTAAGGATTCATTATATAAACATTATAATATCCATTATTCTTATTTCTAGAACAGTCAGTGAAAATAATCAACTCTCTAATCTGTGATGTCATCAAGATGTGCCCATGTTGTCCTGATGATGATGTAGTTGTCATGGTGATGTCAATAGCAAACAAAGGGAAAAAATGAATAAATACTGAAAAATGAATAAATATTAAAATTATCTATAATAACAACATTCAAATAAACAAAAATAGTTTTACTTTACCTCAAAGTAGACAAGTTCTACTTTGTTAAAGTGAATTTTCTCTATATTTAGACTGCAGGTAAAAGTTCATCCTGTCTTCTTTGGTTCTTCATCTGAAGTGTTAAATTTATTTGATCTAACTTTATTCCAGGTTCTTAGAGTTTCTCTCCACTGTAACTCGTCTTCTCTTTGTAGTTAAATCATTTAAACTGCAGCAGATCCTGGACTGACTCTAATATTTACAGCAACAGATCCAGGCTCAGCTGAACTCTTCATTTACAAAACTCTTTATATCCATTTGGGAAAATAAATCAGAACCTCATAGTTTGTCGTTCAACATCTCCGACATCCAGACGATCCTGTCTGTAAAAGAGTTTTCATTTTGTCAACCGAGGACTTCAGTTATCTAGAGTCCTTTAAAAAGTACCATCATTTTAATTCTGAATTATCAATCAGTTTGTCACTTTATTTAAAAGGTGGAGATTTCATTTTGGATTCAGACTTCATGTAATGTTGGTGATTTAGGAATTGAAGCTTTCTCTACTGTTGCACTCATTGTAAGTCACTCTGCATAAGAAAATGTAAAATGTAAATTACTGATTATGTTGTTAGCACTGTAATCTTTCACCTACTGTGATTATTTTCATTTACTGCTGGATAACTTTGCATCTAAAACCAATAAAGAATGAAGTTAAGAGGGAAATGTGTTCAGATTTCCTGGCTGTGATTTCAGCAGCGTTGTCATCATGTTTCGGTTCTGCTGACTCGGCTTCAGCTGGTCTCCTGAAAGTTTGTGAAATATTCACAAAGCCTAACCTAGCCCTCAAGTTTTAAATTTTAGCTAAAGTTTTTATTTAACCGACCAAAACCTTTCACTTTTAACCAAGTTGTTTTAGTTCCTGAACTGAACCGCTAGCCGACCTGCAGCTGAAAATGTCCAATTCATGTTTTT
>NC_136015.1:26669431-26676931 GCF_048128805.1 Centroberyx gerrardi | reverse complement strand
ACGTTGTTTCACGGTACATGAAGAGGTGCGAGGCCGCCGGTCGACGGTTTGAATCCCAGAGCCGGTTGGGAAGACGAGCCGCCTCTGAGCAAGGCATCGGTGTGAGAGCGATCAGCGAGCGGCTCAAACTTCCACCCTGCGTTCAAATAAAGGTAAAAAAAAAACCCTGAAACAACTCTTGCTGCTTTAATGCTTTGGGGGAAACGTAACCCAGATTTGTAATTGCTTCAAGGTTGTTTTTTTTTCTTGGGCAAATTCAAAACAGGAAAAACAGCAACAACAACAACAACAACAGAAACCCACCGCTGCTGTGAGCCAGAGCTTCAGTCTGCAGCCGACGGAGAAAAGGAAGAAAGAAACAACCAAAGTCCAAAAACTCGACAGCCGAAAACTTTACAGATAAACAGTAAGAACTCAAAAAAAAAAAAAAAACCCAAACAAAACATGGAAACACTTCAGCAAGGCCTTAATCCAGTTTATTAACATGTACGGTACGCCGAAAAGTACAAAAATACGCAATAATACTGCGATAGAGCTGAATGAAATGTGATGAAACGGTGATTTTATTTGAGGATCAGATCTTAGGGAGCGCTAACAGCATTACTGTGTCCTTCCAACACTCAGATAGATCAATACTCTGATCAATAGACAGGCTCACACAGATCAATACAGTGGAATAAGGCCGCTGTGAGTAAACTGCTCCCAGAAACACACAGCTCAGTCTGAGTCTCATAATGCAGGAGCAGAAACTGGTTCAGGAACACACAGTCATAACAAGAAATACACTAAAACTCTCATTTCTTTTTTCTACTTTTCTGCAAAGCAAGGAGGTGATGATGATGACGATGAAGATGATGAGGTTTTATAAGAAGAACAGACACAAAGCAAAAACCAGGAAGACAAAAAAGCGATCAGTCAACACTTCTGTTACTTTAACACTAAATATCTGAACAAATGGAGGAGATGCTGTGTGAAAACTGTTTCTCAAACCTCGCCTGTGAGGAGACCGTCACTGAAACAGAGAGTGTGTGTGTGTGTGTGTGTGTGTGTGTGTGACTTTCCATCAGTTTCCATGCACACAGTATTCTGGGTAACGGCTCCTGTTTGGGATAACGACATAATGCTTTAAATGCGTCCGTATCATCATATGATCATCATGCAGGAGATCCTGAACGTTTGCTGTTCTGTGGCTGAAGTGCTTCTGGATGAATCTGCTGTGTTAAAGCTGGAGTTAACATCATTTGCATATGAGCAGGAGACTGAGGAGTCACATGGGGAACCTGCCTCAGTATCAGCTGACAGCAGATCCACATGAGTTCAGGTTTGTCTCGTTCAGGTGTGTTTCCACAGGTTCCGTCATTTTCCCGCTTCCCATTCATTTTTTATGTAAGCGGCCGTTGCAATGCATTCTGGTAGCACCGCGGTGCGTTTTTGAGAGACGGCGCATCATGTTTTCCTCCACATTTGCATAAAGTCGAGCTCTAGTCTACTTTATGCCGATCAGGAGCGTCCGGCGCGACTCGACGCCTCTGGAAACTCGGAAAACTCGAGTCCAAACTTTAATTATTTGGTATTACAGAATCACGTTTCCTAACTGCATTCAGGAAAAAATAATAATAAAGAATTTAGCTCTACGGGATATTAGTCAGATACGAGCAGCGATTCAGAACTGAGCAGAAAAAGCCTGCGGTGTGAACACAGCCTGAGAGGAAGAGACGTTTCCAGATAATAAACTGAAGACCTGATCGTCCCAAACAGGACCGGGACCGGGACCGGGACCGGGACTGAGACCTGGGTGAGCGTGGTGCAGGAAGTCGCTCGGTGCAAGGCGATCGCTCAATACTATCAATAGATGCATTCATAGAATACTAACTAGGCAATGTATGTTCAGAATGGGATTGTACAATAATACATATTCAATAAAATCAATAATGCAAACATCTTCAATAAACAGCAAAAAAAAAAAAAAAAAAGCATAAAAATAATTTGATAATAAGAAAGTGTGTCCATGTGAGACAGAAACACAAGACAAGATTTAGGTTTCTTGAATTAAATAAAAACAGTGAAGCCGTCCACTGACCCCCTTCAACCTTTTCTTTTCCTTTTTGTTTTTTTTTGTCCAAATCCCCTCATCCGTATCTTAAGGTCATGCAGCAGCAAAACAAAAGATGGAGGGAGAGGGAGAAAGTCCTCCTGACCGGCGTGGGAACAGAAGACCTGGATCTGCAGGATCAGTGTGGAGCGGCTTCACCGGATCCGCTCCAGATCTCACAGTGTGTGTCCACCCTGAGGCCAGAGGGAAGGCAAAGTGCTGTCCAGTGTGTGTGTGTGTGTGTGTGTGTGTGGGGGGGGGGTCATATGTGAGGAGGAAGAGGAAGAGGAAGAGAGGGACTGCGTTTTTATAAACAAAAGGGCGGAGATTTGGCAGAACCACATCCTGGTCCAACCAGGGAGGTGGAGGGGCGGAGCAGCAGGGAGGCGGAGGGGCGGAGCAGCAGGGAGGCGGAGGGGTGGAGCAGTGAGACAGAGGGGCGGAGCAGGGGGGTGGAGCAGGGAGACAGAGGGGCGGAGCAGGGGGGTGGAGCAGGGAGACAGAGGGGTGGAGCAGGGGGGTGGAGCAGGGAGACAGAGGGGTGGAGCAGGGGGGTGGAGCAGGGAGACAGAGGGGCGGAGCAGGGGGGTGGAGCAGGGAGACAGAGGGGCGGAGCAGGGGGGTGGAGCAGTGAGACAGAAGACTAGACTCTGCTGCTGAACCGTGACATCATCACAGACTCCGCCTTTAGAAATGATTGAAGCTGCTCCACTGCAGCTGCTGCAGGGAGGCGTTCAGGGTCACGCTGCTTTCATTGGCGTTGACGTGTTGGGGTTGTGTTGACGTTGTGTTAACGTTGTGTTGATGTTGTGTTAACGTTGTGTTGATGTTGTGTTAACGTTGTGTAGATGTTGTGTTGATGTTGTGTTGATGTTGTGTTAACGTTGTGTTGACGTTGTGTTAACGTTGTGTTGATGTTGTGTTAACGTTGTGTTGACGTTGTGTTGACGTTGTGTAGATGTTGTGTTAACGTTGTGTTGACGTTGTGTTGACGTTGTGTAGATGTTGTGTTGATGTTGTGTTGACGTTGTGTTAACGTTGTGTTGATGTTGTGTTAACGTTGTGTTGATGTTGTGTTAACGTTGTGTTGACGTTGTGTTAACGTTGTGTTGACGTTGTGTTAACGTTGTGTAGATGTTGTGTTAATGTTGTGTTGATGTTGTGTTGATGTTGTGTTGACGTTGTGTTGACGTTGTGTTAATGTTGTGTTGATGTTGTGTTAACGTTGTGTTGACGTTGTGTTGACGTTGTGTAGATGTTGTGTTGATGTTGTGTTGATGTTGTGTAGATGTTGACGTTGTGTAGATGTTGTGTAGATGTTGATGTTGTGTTGACGTTGTGTAGATGTTGACGTTGTGTAGATGTTGTGTAGATGTTGTGTAGATGTTGTGTTGATGTTGTGCTGACGTTGTGTAGATGTTGTGTAGATGTTGACGTTGTGTTGACGTTGTGTAGATGTTGTGTAGATGTTGTGTTGATGTTGTGCTGACGTGTAGATGTTGTGTAGATGTTGTGTAGATGTTGTGTTGATGTTGTGCTGACGTTGTGTAGATGTTGTGTAGATGTTGTGTTGATGTGCTGACGTTGTGTAGATGTTGTGTTGATGTTGTGCTGACATTGTGTAGATGTTGTGTTGATGTTGTGCTGACGTGTTGACATTGTGTAGATGTTGACGTTGTGTAGATGTTGACGTTGTGTAGATGTTGTGTAGATGTTGTGTAGATGTTGCATTGGCATTGGAATTGTGTTGGGGTTGTGTTGACGTTGTCCTAGTGTTAGGGTTAGTGTTGGCATTGCATTTGCATTGTATTGTGTTGTTAGTATTGTGTTGTTAGTATTGCGTTGCATCTGATAGAACTAAAACAAATGCCTGAGAATGATTTCTCTGTTCAGTCTCATATTTATCCACATGATAATATATATCATATCAGTTTCTGCTGTTCTGACTGAGGCTGAGCAGCAGCAGCAGGTGATGGAGCTGCTGCAGCTTGTTTCAGCTTCTCTTTACATTTGTGCTCATGGTGAAAAAAGACTAACCCACAACACAACAACACAACAACACAGACACAACACAACACAACACAACACAACACAACACAACACAACACAACACAACACAACACAACACAACACAACACCACAACACAACACAACACAACACAACACAACACAACACAACACCACAACACAACACAACACAACACAACACAACACAACAACACAACACAACACAACACAACACAACACAACACAACACAACACAACAACACAACACAACACAACACAACACAACAACACAACACAACACAACACAACACAACACAACACAACACAACAACACAACAACACAACACAACACAACACAACACAACAACACAACACAACACAACACAACACAACACAACACAACAACACAACAACACAACAGTGTATTCAGTGGAATTTGAAGGTTAAACTGTTGGCCTGACTCGATCTCTTGGATGAACCCTGGACAGATTTACTGTTACTGAGGCTCCTTGTGTTCCTGGTGACGGTCGTTTCCTTTAGAGGAAACTGTGGAGGAGGAGGGAGGAGGAGGGAGGAGGGAGGAGGAGGGAGGAGGAGGGAGGAGGGAGGAGGAGGGAGGAGCGACAGGAGAGGAGAAGGAGGCTGAGGAGAAAGAGGAGATGAGGGAATGAGGAGAGAGAGGAGGAGAGGAAACGAGGGAGCAGGAAGCAGGAGAGGAGGAAACTGAGCTCACATCTTCCTTAAATATCTGTTTGGCCTCTTCAGGCTCCACTGGGGGAGGAAGTGGCCGGTCGCCACGGCGAAGGGAACACCGTGACTCAGCGGTTTCCATGGTAACCAGGCAGAGGGTAGACACCAGGCTGGGCTGAGTCAGTATCTGAAACAGATTCTGTTGGATTCCTCCCAGAGTGTAAAAGCCTTCTGGATCAGAACTCAGCCGAAGAGTTTATTACCAAAACCCTGTAGATACATTCAGGCTGGGCAATAATCAATATTATCGTTATTCAATAGAATCATATTGTGATGTAATAATGATATTGAGTTATTGAGTTATCATGATATAATTCTGTTGTCTAAATTAGTGATAAAAAGCAAATACTATAATTACAATCTCTCACAAAATGCCTTGGGAATATAATCTGAACGTTACAGTTTTGTCATACTTTATATTGATTAACAGCAATTTGATCTGATTGATTCGATTTTGCTTGTTAGCAGATATCATTACATATATATCAACATGATAATTATATACATTTTGTCCATATTGCCCAGCGCTAATATATATATCCATTTTGGGAGCTTGAAACACAAACTACCAGAAGGTGATCATTTCATTTCTCTAAAATCTGGATGTGTGACAGTTTGATATTTTGTCGATCAACATCTTCAGTTCCCTGCAATCCTTTAGAAGGCACTGGAATACATTTGGTTTAATTTTGAACTAATAAGAGCAGGTAGCGAATAGTGTTTTGGAAACAAACTCTTCATCACTCAGCTTCCTCACTTCAGTTAGTCAGCAGGACAGACAGGAGGGAGGCGAGACCTCAGGGGGAAACACACCGCTCTCCATCCAGACAGCACAACACCGAGACTGATGTTTGCTAAAAAAAAGTATTGAAATAATAATAAAACACTCGACAGTCGGTTTCCCCAGCAGACGCAGGGTGAAACGTTCAGATGACTGAGACAGAACAGGAGACAAAAAGTTCTTAACTTGTCTCAAAGGTTCTTAAATCCTCTCAGAAGTTCTTGATGTTCTCCACCTGGAACCCAACGGAGACGTTTCTTCTCTCACAGTTTTAAACACGCCGCTGTTTTTTGGGGGACCCAAAAATATGTCGACCCTGCCCCGTTCAGGAGCCCCGACCCACAGTTTGAGTAGTCAGATCAACAGAAGTACACCTCCTACGTGTAAAACTCACACAAAATGTAAATTCAGAACATTTAAAATTGGAATTATAGATAATTTTCTAAAAGGAATATTGAAATTTTGTGTGCAGTCAGTCCAGAGTTCAACACTCATCTCTGTGAGTTATTTATATTTAAACTGGTGGAATATTAAGACTTTCACACACATACACATACACACACACACACACACACACACACACACACACACAGTCTGCTCCAGTCTCCAGTGTGACTTTCCCCTCATTTAAAAGTCTTTCATCGTTCATCAGGAGCCGCTGAAGCAGGAGCGGGGCGGGGCAGAGTGAAGCATCCTGGGAACTCAAAGTCCGATGATGTCATCTCTGAGGGGTGGCCAATGGAAAGAGGGGGGGAGGAATGGAGATGTAAAAAAAACAAAAAAACAAAACAATAAAAAGCAGTAATGATCCATCAGAAGCTGAATAAGGCGTCGAGCTGGGCAGAGTGAAGCATCCTGGGAAGTGATGAAGTCCAATGAGGAAACACTCCAGAGTAACTGGAACTGGGTAACTTCACTCGACAAAAGGGATTGTGGGGGATGTAGTCACATTTTATCCTCGGGGGGGTGGGGCTGAGGAGACGTCACTCTGAATTGTGGGAAATGTAGTCTTCTTTATTTAGGGAGAATCTGAAACATCGCAGCCGTCAGAAACCCGCAGAGCAACGACTCTTTTTTCATACAGACATTCTGTCAGGAAATGTCATTGGCTGAACTGAACGGAGGGGGATTCTGGGAAGTGGAGTCCAGTGATGTCATCTGTGGAGGGGGGAAGCAACGCCACGTTCACGTCGCGTCGGATTTATCGTAAATACGAAACTACCGGACACGTAGATCTGTGCCGATATGAAAATTTCACAGTACGATTATCTCGCCTAAAATTAGCTCGATATACGATATTATCTCGATAATTATTAATAAGATGAAAACCTTAAAACCAGTTCTGTGATATGCTTCAGTTACTTAAAAAATACTTAAAATTGGGGGGGGGGGTTCAGTCGCTGCCTTGCTCAAAGACACTTCAGCAGAGAGGAGGGAAACGAGCGGATGAGCGGAGGATCGAACCGTCGGACAGGAGAGGAGAGGCGGGTTGAAGGGGGATGATGTCATCGTGTCTGGGTTGGTTCTTTACACTCCTGAACACACACACACACACACACACACACACACACACACACACACACACACACACAGAGGCAGGAGTCACACACTGAAGAGAGACAGTTCATGGAAAGATAAACTTGTTGGGTTTCATTTTAAAATGAATATAAATCCAAACAGGGTTCCCACACCTGGAGATTCAAAAACTTTTTCAAAGACTTTCCAGGTGTTGTTTGGTGAAACGTCACACTGGTCAAGTCTTAGTCTGAGTGATGGACGATCAGTTTATCTCACAATACGCTTCGATACATGATCTGAGGTTCAGGATCAATACAGCCAGGATACGATGTGATCAATAAAAGTTCAGTGA
>NC_136015.1:26642601-26661731 GCF_048128805.1 Centroberyx gerrardi | reverse complement strand
ATGCTTTGGTTTGTTAGATTGCTGATATGAAGCAACCTGAGAGGGAAAAGTAAAAGAAACTTCGGCTCCCTATTGTTGACAACCAGAGGGAGAGTTTTTCAAATTTCCACAACTCTGACAGTTATAAGAATTTGCATAACAGATCCTTTATTAAATTATACCATGGAATTGAAAAATGCAATTCTCATTGCACTGGACCTTTAAAAACTCCATGTAGCACCTTTAATTCATCCCCAAAAAGCACTTCTCATTTTAATTGCATTTCTCTTATTAATAGTCTCATGAACACTGATCCCTGCAGGAGCCCGGGACACAGCGGCCACTGATCCTCCTGGAGTCCACGACATGCTGGACCATGAAGGGATTTTCTGGTTGAACTGAGGCGACCTGCAGCTCGTAAAATAAAACCAGATTAGAGACGGACAGATGGAGAGATTTCTGGACTCCACTTTCTCACAACTTCCACATGATGGTGTCGAGATTAGGGAGAAGAGATAGGGGTGAGAAAGAAAGAAAGAGAGAAAGAAAGAGAAAGAGAGAAAGGGACCTGCCAAACGTGAAAGGGTGGATTAAGAGAGAGAGAGAGAGAGAGAGACAGACAGAGAGATGGAGAAAGGAGAGCAGGACAGACAGAAAGAAAGAAAGAAAGTAAAACTGGCAGAAATGAAATTCGGCTGGTTCACAAATATTGCCAATTATGACGTGTTGAATTAGAACAACTGAATGAAACTTCACTACACTAAAAATTAATTCGAATTTTCTCAACATCACAACACAGTTTTTATACTCGACTGAAGAGGATTGTTTGTAAATCCACAAAACCTCAGGTGGATTTTGAAGCCAATAAGGAAGTGCAGCAGCTGCAGTCCGGCTCCAAAAACACTCCAAACCTCCAACTCCATGAAGTCAGTGGACCACAACCAACTTCTGATAAAAATATAATGTTAATACATTTTTTCGACCAAGGTTTTGGTCTCAGCAGCTAATTTCACTTCTTCTAATGTGTGTCCTTATGGTGATTTTCAAAATAACTGCTTCATTAACGGGATATAAGGGTTATAAAACGGGCTTGTTTTCCTAGTGATTGACAGGTCGTTGATCACGGACCAATAGCTGCTCCGGCTCCAAAACATGTGAACATGGCGGAGATCGTGAACCTGATCTTTGGGCTTCAAAACCCTTCAGAAACCTGTGGTGACGTCACTCACTGCTCCATCTGTTTCACAGTCTACGGTTTAGACGGCAGAATTGTGTGTCATTATTTCCCCAGATCACTTATCATCACCATACGGCTCCACTGAAAGATGATTATTGATAATACTGAATTACCACCCGGCTACTGAACTCCGTACGACTCTAAAAGTTCCCAATCCCTCCTGACAGGAAGTTCAATAACGTTGCCAAGGCAACCGATACGATCCCAACCGACGGGCGGGGAGTTTTATCTGTCGTTACCATAGCAACAGAATGTAGTGTAGCTCCTGGAGGTGAAGCCTGAGTCATGGGAGAGCGGAGAAAGCCCCGGTCTTCCAGCACAGGAACTTATTTTATTTTTACACAACAGAGCGGCTTTGTTCTGCGGAGCGGAGGAGCGCTCGGCACAAAGAGAGGTGTGGTGATGACACACATCTGAGCTGGATGCAAAGAGCCTGCAGAGAGCCGAGCCAAACCAAACCAAACCAAACCAAACCAAACCAGACCAAACCCAACAAGCTGGCCCCTCCCTGCCCGAGGGCCTCACTGAAGGAAGGGAGTGAAGGAAGGGAGTGAGGGGAAGGGAGTGAGGGAACAGAGTGAGGGAAGGGAGTGAGGGAAGGGAGTGAGGGAACAGAGTGAGGGAAGGGAGTGAAGGAAGGGAGTGAGGGAACAGAGTGAGGGAAGGGAGTGAGGGAAGGGAGTGAAGGAAGGGAGTGAGGGAACAGAGTGAGGGAAGGGAGTGAAGGAAGGGAGTGAGGGAACAGAGTGAGGGAACAGAGTGAGGGAAGGGAGTGAGGGAACAGAGTGAGGGAAGGGAGTGAAGGAAGGGAGTGAGGGAACAGAGTGAGGGAAGGGAGTGAAGGAAGGGAGTGAGGGAACAGAGTGAGGGAAGGGAGTGAAGGAAGGGAGTGAGGGAACAGAGTGAGGGAACAGAGTGAGGGAAGGGAGTGAGGGAACAGAGTGAGGGAAGGGAGTGAGGGGAAGGGAGTGAGGGAACAGAGTGAGGGAAGGGAGTGAAGGAAGGGAGTGAGGGAACAGAGTGAGGGAAGGGAGTGAAGGAAGGGAGTGAGGGAACAGAGTGAGGGAACAGAGTGAGGGAAGGGAGTGAGGGAACAGAGTGAGGGAACAGAGTGAGGGAAGGGAGTGAGGGAACAGAGTGAGGGAAGGGAGTGAGGGGAAGGGAGTGAGGGAACAGAGTGAGGGAAGGGAGTGAAGGAAGGGAGTGAGGGAACAGAGTGAGGGAAGGGAGTGAAGGAAGGGAGTGAGGGAACAGAGTGAGGGAACAGAGTGAGGGAAGGGAGTGGGGGAAGGGAGTGAGGGAAGGGAGTGAGGGAACAGAGTGAGGGAACAGAGTGAGGGAAGGGAGTGAGGGAAGGGAGTGAAGGAAGGGAGTGAGGGAACAGAGTGAGGGAAGGGAGTGAGGGAAGGGAGTGAAGGAAGGGAGTGAGGGAACAGAGTGAGGGAAGGGAGTGAAGGAAGGGAGTGAGGGACTGCTAAGATAACATCCACCGCCAAACTAACATCCACCGCTAAGCTAACATCCACCGCCAAGCTAACATCCACCGCTAGCTAACATCACCGCCAAGCTAACATCCACCGCTAGCTAACATCCACCGCCAAGCTAACATCCACCGCTAAGCTAACATCCACCGCCAAGCTAACATCCACCGCTAAGCTAACATCCACCGCCAAGCTAACATCCACCGCTAAGCTAACATCCACCGCCAAGCTAACATCCACCGCTAGCTAACATCCACCGCTAGCTAACATCCACCGCTAAGCTAACATCCACCGCTAAGCTAGCTTTCTATACAGAAAACACTTCAGCTATCTGCAATATGACAATATTTAAACCGAAAGTTAATCCTGGACTTTCCCAGCAGCACAGGAACACAGAGTAACGGTCCAGTGTAACCCCCCCCTCCCCCCTTCACACACACACACACACACACACACACACACACACACACACACACACACACACACACACACACCTCTGTAAAACACCTAAAACACCCAGTCACCAAGCTCACAGCTCACCACACTGAGCAGAACATCATCCTGAAAACACACTCTAGAAAATCCTACAAAACAACACACACACACAGACAGACACACACACACACACACACACACACACACCACTGAACACAGACCACAGGACCAGCATCGTACAATTAAAAGCAGCAGATTGCTTGTTTCCCTCCACAGCTCCTTCCTCTGAAACAGACTCCAGATCTGTAATTTGGTCCGGAGCCGGAGCCGGAGCCGGACCGGCTCCGTCTGCTGCTGCGGAACTCACCGGCAAAAACCACGACGACATCATCCACCGGGTGACATCACCGGGGGAAACCGGGAGGGGGGTTCACCGTGACACAAGACTAGATTTAGTTCACACCGCTTCCTCAAAACCTTCCCATTCATCCTTTCTATGTCTTCTATCTCTACATTCTGGGGTCACAGGAACAGTTCTAACATCTATCGCCTGGATCCTGTGACCTTTGACCCCTGACCCCCCCCCCCCCACACACTACTGGTTGTTTGTAATGTTGGAGATCGAGGAATTGAAGCCGATTCTACTGTTTTTTACTCAGAGAATCTCAGAGAATTCAGCCAAAAGCCTGAATTACAAACTAGAAATGCAGCTTTGTGACTAGAAAACAGAGTGTGAATAGAATAGAATAGATTAGAATAGAGCCTGAATGTCACGTCGAACCAATTTCCACACATGACGAAGTGAAGCAAGGAGTCAGAGTAGCCGGTATGGAGGCTGTCACACACTTTTTCTTTCTTTTTACTTATTTTAATAGTTTTTTTTTCATATTTGGCAACAAACTTCTCTTGTTTCCTCTCATCTGCTGAAAGCCTGAATCATGAACTGTCATTTAAATGTCAAAGTTTAGAGAAAATAATAATCTCTATATTCAACGTCTGATAAAGATTTAGCGAACCACAGCCAGTCACCAATATGAACAAAAAAATCAATGAGGTTTTCAGAAAAGCAGTAATCCATGCATTTCCATTCCTCTCCTGTGTTTATATAACTGACCACACACACACACACACACACACACACACACACACACACACACACACTGACTACACACTGTCAGGACTCAGAATCAGTTCAGTGTAAGTGTGAAGCATCAGAACCAGCTGTAACAGGCTCTAAAAACTCTATTCTGGAAGTAGAAACTGAGGGGTAAAGTGAGTTTTGACTGGCAGACCCCCCCCCCCCCCCCCCCCCCTCATCCAGCCGCTGCCGCACCGCCGCGGCTTCACAACAGCAGAAGAAGAAGAACACAAGGACAGAAGAAGAATGAAGCCGAATAAAGAAATAAGCAGCAGACTCACCCGGTGTGTCTCCTGGTTCAGTCCCAAACCAGTCTCTCTCTGCTTCTCTCTCTCTGTCGCTGCTCTCTCTCTCTCTCTTCTCTCTCTCTGTCGCTGCTCTCTCTCTCTCTCTCTCTGCCTCTCTCTCTGCTCTCTCTGCTTCTCTCTCTCTCTCTCTGTTTTGAGGTGTGGCTCGCGGTTCCAACCAGGAAATCCATCCTCAGCTTTTTCAAATGACGTTTTCTTTCTTTCTATTTTTTTTCTCTCTCTTACCGGTTGAAGAAGTAATTCAACCAAACGGCGCCCTCTGCTGGCGGAAACACGCGTCGCATCTGTGTGAACTAAAGACTGGAAAATGTGCATTATATTTTTAGATAGTTTCGTGACTGGTTAAACCTATATGTGATTCTGTTGTTTCGGGGGGAAAAAAAACTTTAAAAATCTTTAAAAATCAACTGCACTTTCCGCATTTATTTGACGGTTATGAAAAGTTAAAAACTACTTTTAAATCAAGAAAAATATAAAGATTACACTGTATATTGCAGACGGAAGTCGTCATGTTGCCATGACAACAGGAACAGCAGTTTCGGGTTAGCTTCAGCGTATCACGTATGTGTATATGTCACGTATCCACTTCTAATCTCGTCCAAACACGTTCAGAGATAAAAACAAGGAATAACTAAATAAACCGACGCTTCTGTTGTGAGTTTTGATGCTGTTTGTTAGCTGTTAGAGCTAACACAAAACGGTTTTTAGTAGATTATCTTCTTCTTCTTCTTCTTCTTCTTCTTCTTCTTCTTCTTCTTCTTCTTCTTCTCTTGTTTGTGTGCTACACTCGCTTTAAAAGTGCAGCACTTTGTTCAAAGGTTTTCTAAACACAGTCAAATGGGATTTAGAATAATTTTAAACTCAATATAATTCGTAATTCTTCAGTAGCAGAAACATCGGCTGCTGTCTGAGCTTTGGATCTAACGGTTTCTGTGTGTTTTGAGGCTGTTAACGGCTAAATGTTTGTTTCCAGCTGTAGTCTGACTTGATGAATTAAGATATTTCCAAAACCTTATTCTCCAGCTCAGCACTAACACATCAGATAAACCCCGGGCTCTGTCTTTAATGTCCAGTCTTTATTTAATTCAGATCTTTATTGAACACGTATGAAACATTCAGATAGCGTGAAGAAAAGAGACAAACACTGAGTACCGTCATGTTACATCACATGTCTTCATACAGGTCCGCAATGAAACAATACGATGATTCTGCTGCTGCGTCCATTCAGAGACCGGTGTGTGTGTGTGTGTGTGTGTGTGTGTGTGTGTGTGTGTGTGGGAGTGGCTGTCATGTCACCCGGCTGCGTCAAGATAGCCACAGTTAGCCAGAATCATGCCGGAAGTTAAATAAATTATATTGCCTTCAAAATAAAAGCGGTAAAATTGCGTAACTGTCACTGGGGGCAAAAAATAAGTGTTGGGTTGTACAGAACAACAAAAACCATCACAATATTCAGTGGATTAGATTATATGTGAAACTCTCATTATAAAATAGATATATAAAAGGTTATGTTGTATGATAACCCTTCATACATTTGGTATTTATGGTATTTCCTGATGCAAGACGCCCTACAGACACATACATGTAAAATAGCCTGTTCATTAAATTTAAATGTTAGGTCAGTTTTATTTATATAGACTGAGATCACAGTTTGAGTCTTAAGTGGCTTCACAGCGCCGCTTTATGAAACAACATGAAAACAAAGTTATAACCTTAAAACCTTATTGAGAGAAAGAAAAAAAATCCAATAAAACCTAAAAAAAAAAAAAAAAAAAAATGGGGGAAAAAAAAGGAAAAAACCTCGGAAAGATTCACAGATTAAGATTAAATACATAAACATAAAGAAAACACGCCGAATAAACACAGTAATAACACTACTTGATATAGGAATCATGAAAAATGTAGGAAAACTAGGATGTTGCAACGTCATGCAATGAGGCTTTTATTTTGAAAAGACGTAACCGGAAGTGGTGTGTGTGATTGTGGTGAGCTTGACGCAGCCGGACAGAACCTTCAACCTGCAGCATCTGAACCTGCAAAACCTCCAAACCTCCAAACCTTCAACCCGCACGACGAACAAAGAAACCCGCACCGCCCGCACGGCACCGCCCGCACGGCTTCTACTGTGACACGAAACAATAAAGGTAAAGAGAGATTTTATTCTGTTTTTCTGTTCCGTTATTCGGTCTTTTCTCCGTGATTCGTCGGGTTTTTCCTCCCGGCTGCTGATGGCGAAGCCTGCCTGCGTGCGAACATCAAATATAACGACACGTAAACCGAATAAATCTGCAAAAATATGAATATTACAGCCGTTTGAAGAACGTCTAGAAGGCGTCATGTCAAAGAAAATGCAGATTAAAATGTATCGGCTTGCATCGATCCTAAATCAAAGGCCAAACACCTTATAATTATCACCTTATAATTTATTTGAGGATAAAATTAAACAAACCGACAGAAAACATATCAAGCAAACAGAGATATTAACATTATTATTTTCAGATTGGCTTTAACTTTAATAAAGCTGCAGATCAGCCTCTCCGGCCTGCTGAGCCTGAGAGCCGGGCCAACGCCTTATCAATACAGCCTGATCTATCTCGGAGTAAAACCCCAAATCCGTCAGGATAAAGCCGGTCCGGGTCAGACGTCATCACAGACCGGCTGCCTCGTCACCGGCGGAGAACCGGAGAACCGGAGAGCCGGGCCGCGGGATGATTCTGCTCTGATGCTTCACATTTATTTCTGTCCACAGCGACATGACCCAGTTTCTATTAGAGACACTGAGGGATCAATCTGGACCTCACACACACACACACACACACACACACACACGCTACAGTACAATAAGATGAGCAGACCATCATGAAAAACCATTATGTAGTTTTATATATGTAACTGTGTGTGTTTAACATTTCAAAATATACAAAAAAATGTCTAAAAGATGAATTTGACAACTGATTTGAATCATATTCTGGACAACAGAAATGCATTCTTCCTAAGCCAGACTGTATATTCCATATATTTACAATGAATGTCATCTACATGAACACAGGGCTTTTTTATTTTTATTTTTTTTCAGTTTTTGTATATTTTGAAACTGAAAACGTGGATTGTTTTCACTCTGAGACCCGAAGAGACTCTGAGCAGAACTCTGTGATCCTGAAGTCTGTCTGTAGTCATGTGACTTTATTAGAGCTGAAACAATTCGCTGATTAATCAATTAGTCGATCATTGGATTATAATTTTGTTAATCAACTATAATCGTTTTAGGAAAAGCAAGTCAAATAACATATTTCATACATGAGGCAAGTTCAATGAGCTTCACATAAAACACAGAAAAGACAATTTGTCTGGTAAAATGACATTAAAAAAGATAAAAAAAAATAGGTAAGTAAGGATAATAATAAATAATATAAATATTCTTTTAGTTTTAGTCATTTATCAGTAAAAACACCAAACATTTGCTGGTTGCAGCTTCACAGATGTTTCTCTGTTTCATCTCTTTATTAATCTGACAGACTGAGGAAGAAACCTGAAGAATCACTTCGGACTCTGAACTGACGGACATTTGTCTTTATTATTGACATTTGATTGACAAGTAAAAGATTCATCAATTAATCAAAACAATAATCGATAATGAAAATAGATGCAGCCCCTGATCTTCCTACAGAGATCTGCAGTGTCACTTTATTCTACTTTATAGTATTTTTTTTTTATCTCCTTTGTTTTTTTCTGTCAGGTTTTTATAGTTTTTTGACCTACAGCAGTTGCATGATGTTAAGGTTTTACTGTGATTTTCATAAGGGCAGACAGTGTGTGTGTGTGTGTGTGTGTGTGTGTGTGTGTGTGTGTGTGTGTGTACGGACGGCAGGTGAACTGCTGCGTTTCCTCACATTTCTCCTCAAACCCATGAAGGATCCGTTCAGCAGTAATGTGTTAACAAGAGGGACTCCATCCTCTTCCTCCTGGTGCATTGTGGGTATAAATGTCGGGGCGTGGCAGCAGCAGATGTTCCGTTAAAGCTTTTCACACTGAGACAGGAGGTGTGTTGTTAGTCCTGCACACACACACACACACACACACACACACACATACTATACATACATACATATACATACACACACATACAATGAAGTGAAATGACATCATCACTGAGCTCTTCTTCTGCTGTTTTCCTGTCAGTCAGTGTGATGTCATCAGTCTCAGCTCTATATAAAGAGATGAAGAGCAGCTGCTGATTACATCTGTGATTCAATCATGTTGCTGAGATAGATGTTTAAACAGCCAGCGTCTCTCTCTCTCTCTCTCTCTCTCTCTCTGACTCTCTCTCTCTGTCTCTCTCTCTCTCTCTCTGTCTCTCTGTCTCTCTCTCTCTCTCTCTCTCTCTCTCTCTCTCTCTCTCTCTGACTCTCTCTCTGTCTCTCTCTCTCTCTCTCTCTCTCTGACTCTCTCTCTCTGACTCTCTCTCTCTCTCTCTCCCTCTCTCTGGAGAATAAAACAGGCAGAATTGAACAGAGAGAGTTATCTTCCTTGAACACAGACACTTTGCACCTCGACATCAGAGACATTTCGTCTCAGTTCAGACTGAATTAGAGACTTTAATGATCTGTTGGGGAAACACTCTGTTGCTGCAGCAAGTGGTAACAAGTAATAATAATAATAAACTTTATTTCTATAGTGCTTTTCAAAAACAGAGTTACAGAGTGAAGCAAAAATAAAAACACAGAACAGAAATAAAACAATAAAAATAATTCAGCATTTGATATAAAATACAATAAAATACGAGGAAAGACAAAAAAAAAATGTTTTTAAAGTGCAGTAAATCTAACAATAAATAACAACCCAACACTATTGACCAAGTCCACTTGGCTCGAGTCCCAAGTCAGTCTCAAGTCTAAATGTAGAACAGCAAGTCAAGTCAGAACAAATCAAGAGTCCAGTATCAATTTAATATCTTAAAGAAAACTAAATATCTAGGACTTTTCAATGCAATATGGTTTTAATAGGATAAAAACTTGGTAAGAGCATCATGAGTTTGATTTCTATAATCAGTTTCAACTTCAATAAATTCAATCATTCCATACAAATTCAGAAAACAGAATTTAAATTCAGTCGTCCGCTGGAACAAATCTCATCACTTTCAATCTAAGTCATTTACACAAACACAAGATCTCAAGTCAAGACTTTAGAAACCTTTTCAAGTCATCAAAGTACAAGTCAGAGTCAAGTCCCAAGTCACCAGAACCCAAGTCAAGTCAAGTCTCAAGTCTTCTCTTCATGCATCAAGTCAAGACTCAAGGAATTAAAACTAGTCAGAGTCAGCTGTGATATTTAACAGGTCAGTGTTCAGCAGCAGGTCTGTGTTCAGGTCAGTGTTCAGCAGCAGGTCTGTGTTCAGGTCAGTGTTCAGCAGCAGGTCTGTGTTCAGGTCAGTGTTCAGCAGCAGGTCTGTGTTCAGGTCAGTGTTCAGCAGCAGGTCTGTGTTCAGGTCAGTGTTCAGCAGCAGGTCTGTGTTCAGGTCAGTGTTCAGCAGCAGGTCTGTGTTCAGGTCAGTGTTCAGCAGCAGGTCAGTGTTCAGGTCAGTGTTCAGCAGCAGGTCTGTGTTCAGGTCAGTGTTCAGCAGCAGGTCTGTGTTCAGGTCAGTGTTCAGCAGCAGGTCTGTGTTCAGGTCAGTGTTCAGCAGCAGGTCTGTGTTGGTGAACTGGTTTAACACTGAGCCAGCTGACTGGAACGTGGAGGCAGCAGCCTAAATATATATCAGGAAAACAAGGTTCAAAATAACCAGCTGGTCTGAACCTGCTGAGCTTTAAATACCTGGAGAGATCAAAACAAATTAGAAACCAGTTAGAAACAAGTCATCTTTTAGCCTGAGATTTTAAATTTAAGTTACAAATGTAATGTTGTCGCTCCAAATGATTTGTGGTACAGTGTGTTATTAAATTAGCCCAACATGAATGAATAAATCCCCTTTTTCTTACCTTGAAAAGCTTTTGGAAATCTTCTTCTCTGTGTAATTAAACTCTTCTTCTCTTCAGTAAAAACCACACTTGAGTCCAGAGGTTCGACTCAAACGGTTTCACTGCTGCTTCGTGTTTTAGAGCTCCGACACAATCTAGATTTAGATTCACCAGCAGTTATGAACATGAGGGAGATGGTTTTGTTTATGATGTGTTCAAACTGAGTCTAAAAACAACGACAGATTGTTCTGTTGAGGAAACCGTCTGCAACACTTTTCCTTAGAAGAAGAACAGTTGCAGCATCTAGTGATAGATTTGGAAATTGCAGAAGTCAATACTGTCAATACAATTTTTTGTTTTTAATTATTTAATCTCATTTTCTCAACATGTTGCACGAATCTTCACCTTCTTGATTAATGATTTTTTTTTTTTAAATATCTGCCTGGTTTTTATCCAGCAGCCTGAAGTCTGCTCCAAAAAAACAAAACAAATCTGACTCCAGTTCCTGTAACTTTATCTAACATGATGGACTCGTCTGTCTCTTCTTCTGTGGTGTTCAGACCAGTTCAGAACACATGAAGAAGTAGCTGAATATGAGCATCAGTCCAGAGTTCATTTTGTTCTGCTAGGCTTTCCGTCTCCTTCTACCCATAATCCCTTGTGTTTCGAGGTGGTTCCCTGTTGGAGGACTGAGACTCTCGCTGCCGTTATTTGGTGCCTCCAGAGGTCAAAGGTCATCGTTCTCACCTGGACAAACCAACTGAAGGAGGAGAAGAAACCGACCAGAACATGCTGGCTTCAGTCACAGCGGGTCAGATGGGGCCCGTGACCAAAAAGTCAAAGGTTTGAATCCCAGATCTCAATAAATCGTCTGTTTTACATTTCAGACACAAACATGCTGGAGAAGTCGAACAGCCAATACGATTCCTTCCTCTTCTGGAGGCAGCCAATCCCGGCCCTGGACCTGTCGGAGCTGGAGGACCTGGGTCTGACCGACGGCAAGCCGGCCAACGGCGGCCAAGGAAAGAAGAAGAAGGCGACCGGACCGAGGGGTCAGGAGGAAGAGGTGAGGAGGCTCAGCTCGGTTTCACTTTTTTAACTGGTTTAACTGATCTCAGAGAAGATGAATGGAAGATGAGTGTGTGGCATTATTCTGTCAGTTTAAACTACAGATAACTTACAGCTCGGTAACTTTTATGGATTCATTAATTTACGGAACATTTATTTATAAGTAATAAAAATAAATCGTCTCGTTTGGTGGGCGAAGACGAGGATAATACAGCAGTACCTCATTACCATGGGTCCACTTGTAATAGGCCCTTCACGTTGTCATGGTAACAGCTTCTGCACTGAGAACGGCCTGGATCTAAACTAGAGGAAGACCAGGGCTGTGGCAGGAATGGATCACTGTCTGAGTTTCAGGGCACTGATACGTACGTCAGACATTTTTTGTTAGTGTCCGAATCGCAAAATGATATTGTGGAATGATTTTGAGGGCACTACATATTTCCCACAATGCACTGTAATATGTAGTGAACAAGCCTGGTCACTAAAACGGTGAAAGTATACCACAATGCATTGCGAGTCTGTCGTCACCTGGCCGTTACCAAGCAACGAAGCTGTAACCCTTCAGTGGTTTTATAATAACGGCATCCTCTTCTTCACTAAACCTCGTTTACAAATGCAAGTAAATAAAGTTTTTTTGGTACCAAAAAGATGTCAAGCTATTCTAAAGATGTTTTCTTCTAACTGCCAATTCATAACTAATTATAAGCGCATGTTTTGTTACTCTAATTTGAGCTCGTTAACGCTAACATGAACATTAAGGTCTGTTGTTCAGGAAGGTTTTTATCTCTAGCTGCCAGTTATACGGTACACAGCTTATTGTAACGTGTGTTGTGTTAATGTCAGCTGGTGAGAAGTCCAGAACCTGAAGGAAACCACACAGCTGGACTGGTGAAGTGCTGGCTGTGAGAATAAACAGAAAAAAGTAGCCGCACACAACTCCGACGCATAGAATATTTATTCACCGACATAAGGTCGGAAAACACCTAGATGGGAACGTCGGTGAATATTTTTTTCTGTTTAATGTCAGCTAGTGACACAGATATGTTGGCTTTGAAGGAATATTGGTAACTTGTCAAATGTTAGTTGAAACATTTGTCTATACGACGCAGGTTGATGAAGAATGAGGATGAATTAAGTGTCCGAATTCACTCATTAATCATGTGTGATTTACCACTAATTAGTGCACTATAGAGCAGCACTGTGTAGGGAAACACAAGTGAGGGAATAGCGATCCATTCTGGCCACAGCCCAGTTCTTCAGCTAAAGTTCCCTCTTCCATTATGAAGGAGAGCTTCAGCTTCAGTTTCTCCTCTGATGTCATCTCTTGGCAGTCACCTCCTCATTTGCATAACGTTATTACATTATGTATCTAGTGCTAGCAACCATTACAGTTGTGTTGTTTTGTTGTCTTTGTTGGATGGGTTTGTCAATAAGTTGCAAAAGGAAAGTTGCCACAGGAAGTTGTGATGCAGCAGTTCCTCAGCTGGTGTGAAAATGACGTATTGGTTAAACCGGCCCGGGTGGGCGGAGTCAGGACTCGCCCCGCTGCGGCCCGGCAGGAGACCGCCGCTGACGTAAAAACCAGACAACATACGGGCAGGCTGGTTCAACTTTTCTCCTGCGACACCTGATTTAGCTTTTAATACTTTAGTGTTGTCGTGGCGACGCTCTGTGTTCAGACGACACGTCGCTGCTGCTGTCTGGTTGTTGTGTGACGTGACGCTCCGCCCCGCCCCACCCCGCTCTGCCCCGCCCCGCTCTGCCCCGCCCCGCCCCGCTCTGCCCCGCCCCGCTCTGCCCCGCCCCGCCCCGCTCTGCCCCGCCCCGCTCTGCCCCGCCCCGCTCTGCCCCGCCCCGCCCCGCTCTGCCCCGCCCCGCTCTGCCCCGCCCCGCCCCGCTCTGCCCCGCCCCGCTCTGCCCCGCCCCGCCCCGCTCTGCCCCGCCCCGCTCTGCCCCGCCCCGCCCCGCGCCGCCCCGCCCTGCTCCGCCCCGCCCCGCTCCGCCCCGCCCCGCCCTGCTCCGCTCCGCCCCGCTCTGCCCCGCCCCGCCCCGCCCCGCTCCGCCCCGCCCCGCCCCGCCCCGCTCCGCCCCGCCCACGCTGCCGATGTCAAACCCGCCGCCCCGCCGTTAATAACAAGCACAGACATGGCGAAATGTGTGGAAACCCATCCGACCAATGAGGGGAAGGCTGAGGCAGAAGGCGGGACTCCGGCCTGTCAATCACACCGCGTGTTGGTTTTGTATTTTCCTCCTGAACTTCCCTGCAGCAGCTTTATGATGACAGAGCAAGATCTCCACCAGACTGCTGCTGTGTTTAATGATCAATTTATTTTTTAAAGCATTTCAGAAATCAGTAAACGACCTTACTGACTTGGCTGTTTGACCAAATATTGCCCACAACTCACAACTGACTCTCTCCCTCCCTCTCTCTCTCTCTATCCCCCCCCCCCTCTCTCTCTCTCTCTCTCTCTCCCCCTCTCTCTCTCTCTCTCTCTCTCTCTCTCTCTCTCTCTCCCCCTCTCTCTCTCTCTCTCTCCCCCTCCCTCTCTATCCCCCCCTCCTCCCTCTCTCTCTCCCCCTCTCTCTCTCTCTCTCTCTCTCTCTCTCTCTCTCTCTCTCTCTCTCCGAACAGGGCGAGCTGTCAGAGTTTTCCTCCTTCAACTACTGGAGAGCTCCCATCGCCAGCATCGACTCGCTGCTGGCCGACCTCAACCTGCTGCTGTGAGACCGGAAACATCCGAGCCGCTCCGTCCGTCCGTCTGACCCCTGACCCCTGACCCCTGACCCCGGATCGGTCCCCACGGTCCCCCTTCCTCTCCCTCTCACCTCCTCTCTCCTACCCTCCTCCTCCCCTTCTCTAAAGACACTGGAGGAGAAGATCTTTCGAATTTTTCGTCATCCGCATTTGGGCACATTTACATTCGGCCGCTCTTTTCCACATAAAAGAGGATCAAAGTCTTAAGTTTGAACCTTTGATCTCTCAGTGAAGCTTTGTGTCACGCTGTTCTTTCCTGAAAATACAGTTCGGACCGAAGGTTTCCCAAGAGTCTGCAGGTTTTCGTTTCCCTCTGAGCACACGACTGATTTCGCAGACCGGTTCCCGGCCGGTTCGAGCGAAAACCCGCAGACTCTCGTGACTCTCGTCTTGGGCATTCGATTTGAGTTTAGCAAAGTCAGCGAAGGAAAGGAAAGGAGGATGTCGCTGCTGTCAGATGAAAGCCTCGTATCTCCAAAATGTCCGTTTTTAGATATTAAGAAAAACAACCTTCTTTTTATCTTGAAGAAAATGAATTTTTGACGTTATCCAGGGAGGTTTGAAAGGGTTTCGTAAAGACCAAGAGGTGGGAGAATTTTCTCGACCCTTAGAGGAGCATCTGATCCTTCAGCTGAGGGGAAAACATGAAAATCACCAAAATTGGAGATGCGAGGTTTTCACACGATAACATCGAAATACAGAGAGAGAGAGAGAGAGAGAGAGAGGCTGTTGAGACTGAATCCTTGTTTGGATGAAACGCCCGCGGCTTTCTGTTGAGTTTCTGATCTGAGCGAGAGAAGAAGAAGAAGAATTTGGGAAACCCAGTTTTGCTTTTTGGGTTCGTTTAGAAAGACACTTTATTTCAAAAAGAAGGGAGATTCACAGACGAGTGAGAGATGAACGAGGGCTGCAGGCGGGTTAGGGTTTTGGCCAGCTGGCCTTTAAACGCTCGTCCGGGGGGATCTGAACCGGCAACCTTCCAGTCCGAGTCTCCTAAAAGAAAGAAATCAGATTGTGTTCCTGTGTGTTTTGCAGTCTCTCGTTACAAAACGTGCGCCAGCGGGTACGAGGCGAGCGGAGAACGCAGCTTTCTATTTAAATCCACATTAACAGAACGAAGCGGTGCCTCCTGTTTCTGTTCTGCTGTGAAAAAGTTCATTTCAGATGTAGAACAACTTCTTAAGGTTTGTGGTTTGTGCCAAAATGGAAGAAACCGGAGAGATTCTGCGTCGGGAGAGCGAAGCCGAACGAACGCCAAATAAAAACACACCGACTTCCTTCCTCTTTAATAACTCTCACTGCTCACAGGCAAACTGTAACGAGTCCCTGATAACATAATTAGATCAGTTTGTTCACATGATCCGATTCCCTCCGTCTCATTAACATCAGATCAGTGTCACATGGGAAGCTAAACGCTGATTCTCAACCTATCGGTGACTTTGATCGTCATTCCACTGAAGAAATCACTCCTATTGATCTCAAACTATCTTGGCAGGTGAAAGTTGGCGTTCCCCCCCCCCCCCCCCCCGTCCTTCAGCATCAGAGGGAGAGAGAGAGAGAGAAAGAGAGAGAGATGGGAGGAGAGGAAGGTTTAAATTGTCTGTTTCTTCTGCGTTTCGTCGGCTGCCTTGTTTCACTCGTTTCTTCATCCTGTTTGTATTTATTGATTTGTTGCTGCTGTGTTGACTTGAGCAGGACTCAAACTGGTGCAATAGGACGCAGTCTGGCTACAGTCACAATGAAGGGAAATTTACTTTTTTTTTTCACCTTGGTAGCTAATTTTCCATGTCATGATAAACACGTTACTCTACAATAAACATCAAAAAATGTACTTTTTTTATTTTCTTGTATTTTTATATCAAAATCCCATTACTGTTACTTCTGGAAAACAGCATGTTTTTATTTTTTGTGGTGACTTCATGGTGGAGCTGCCAGCAGGCGCACATGCAGGACTTTAACATGAACATCAACTGAGCCCCAAAAAAACTAAACAAACAAAAAGATATCCAATTTGTTTATAACGAGCCGTCCCGTACCACCCGCTGGTTCAAAGGGAAATACATAATTTCATTGAGACTGTAATGTTATACCAGGGTAATAATAATTAATAATAATATTAGGCCAGGCTTGTGCAAATATATTGTATGGAAATGAAACACAAACGCCTTCAAATGCTTCAGTAGCTGGAAATCTGCTGGGGGTTTTTTTTTCCCCTCTTGTCAATTTTCTCTTTATTTTCTCATGAATATTATTTTTCTGCAGTAATTGTTGAATGTTAAAGAAAGTTCTGTGTGTTTCTGGTCAGCTGTCAGACTCTGTGTCGCTCTGCGGCTCCTGCTGAGCGAGTCGGGCTCGTGAGGATTTGGGTTTCTAGATAAAGGAACAGAGAGGAGGTCTGGCTGCAGACCGGCGGGACGCTGCACACTGACTGAGAGGAGAAATGAATCATGAGCTGATAAAAGTAAAAATGTCCCAAGCAGAAGTCTGACTTTTCTCAAATAAAACCTTAATAAGAACTCAGATCTGTGTGTTTTTGTTGTGGAAGTATCTGTGTGTGTTTTTCCAATGGGAGGAAAAAAAAAACCACATGAAGGAAGACGACAGCAGGTCTCAGCAGTCTGTTTATTCCAAACTTCAACACTGATCACAGCTCATTTGTAATAAAGTCTCATGATCTTCACACTCCTTAATGTTCTATCACATGTATTATTAGTATTTTTTAAATTATGCTTTTTTTTATTCCACAATGCAAACAATCCACAAGACAAAAAGTTTTATTTTTTATTTTTTTAAAAGGACAATAAAGACAGAAAAGCAAAAAATGCTAAAAACAAAAAATGAGAACATAAATAGATGTATGAAGGCTGTACCAAAAAGCACTTGTGTACATTTATATAAAATACACATAAGCATAAATATACACGTACACATACATGTGCATATCGTCACACATACATACATGTATACAGCACATACATCCACACCTACATGTATACGCACATGCTCATCTGTGTGTGCATATCAGTACACACATAAATATCATATTAATCCAAATGTATACATACAGTACATACACACCTGTGTAGACACACCTACATACACCACACTGCAGTACAAACACCTGAGCTCATCTAAATATAATCAGACAGTTACAGACTTCCTATAAACTGATAATATACTGTATATCCATATCTGCTGATACTATAAACTAATGCGCTATCAATTGCGCCTTTAAAGCCATCTATTCTCAAAATGAATTGTTAATTGTAAGGTTTATTTTCAAACTGTGGGTCTTCAGAGAAAAGATGAAATGTAAAAAGATGTAAAAAGTGTTTGAGTTTAGGTTCAGAGCTTCAGATGAAGCTGCAGCAGCCGGGATGAGAAACTGATGTAAACACACTCCCAGCTCGGCATGAAGGAATGTAGCGGTCTGCAGCTGACCTGCGGTCAGCCGTCTGTTCTGTGTTACAGTCCAGCCAGACGGCCAGAGGGCCGGGGAACTGACCTGGGATCTGTTCTGCAGTCCGCACGGTGAGCCCGCCCACAGGAGGTTAAACTCACTGGCTTCCACCTCCGGTGTCGCGGGGCTGCCATCTTTCTACCCGATAAAATACTAAAATAATTGTTTTTAATCATTTGTGCGGGTGAACAAGTCTAAAAACTTGGTTCCCGTCAGGAGACGTAAACTCACAAGCGGACCAGCTGGAAACCAACAGCGGAACAAGGTAAGACCTGCTTCAATTTAACTTGCTAACGGTCTGCATCAGGCTACAGGCTAACAGGCTAACTAGCTGGGACACACCATGGTCAAGCCAGCCACATAAACGACGGAAGTTCCGGTCAAGACTTTCAAAATAAAACGGAATTGACGGAACATTCTTTAAAATGTTTATTTTGGTTGTTGAGTAAATTGACCTTTACATTTATATGGTAGCTATTCTTCCAAAATGTATGGTACTGTTTTTTTCTGTTAAGTTTGTGTTAACGTCATGCAAAACATTTTGAGTTACCTTATTAGCTAACTGTTCTCTCATGTTAGCATGTAACCCTACTAACGTTAGCATAAACGTATGAAGTGTAATGACATATAGTCATCACAGAATCTGCAACTTACAACTACAGATTCACTCCATATAGAAAAACGAATGATTCCTTTGAGTATTTTCATACAACTGCTGTTACGCAAATCTCAAAACATAAGTTTTTATAAAATATGATAGACTTTACGCTTTTACTTTGAAGGCCAAATAGTGTAACTTCCAGTTTTATACGGGCCAAATCTAGCTAACTTGACGCAGTAAACAAGCCCGGAGGAGTCAGACAAGCGGCAGTGGCGCCTAATGTCCATTTTTTGCGCATTGTGGGTTGCAGCGTGTACCGTATTCAGCTGGTTTTCTTCATCGCGAGCTGGTTTTACCATACGTTCTCTACAGAGAGGGTTTTGTTTAGTTTAGCCAGCTAGCTTGCTAACTATTAGCTGAATTAGCATCCCGGCTGGTTAGTAACAAACCTGGGCACGGTAAGTAGCTGGTCCGCAGTCCTCGGTGACAAAACGCCATTGTACATTGCCTTTGCATGCCAAACAGCCACAAAAAATAACCCAAATAACAGCAAAACCGATCAATCAGTTCCCCCGAAAGCGATTTGATGATGCGCGCGAGAAGAATGCTAGCTAGTTAACCGGATGTGGAAGTAGTTTTTTCTCCGTGTGTAAAATAGGAAATTTCTCTTCTGACTTCCCCCGGAAAACCAACAACTTAATATCAAACAGTTTC
>NC_136015.1:26560101-26637601 GCF_048128805.1 Centroberyx gerrardi | reverse complement strand
AGTGTCTTGACATCTGAAAGCATGAAGCTACTCTCCTGTACTGTTTAAAAAGGTGAAGTGCAGGAACTGAGAAAAAATAACAAAATGACACTTCAACCTTCTGGTTTTGCGCTCCCAGCCTGTGGCGATAATTAACATTAGAAGCAGAGTTTGACTGCAGCGTGGAAACAGATGGAAACAGCTGCACATGTAAACATAATTACAGCTGTCGGGTTTCCACCTCTGGCATGAAACATGTTTTTCTGCGTTAAAAACCCCTAAGAGCTTTAAATATGTTAATATATGCAGCTGCTCTACAATGCCCTGTGACTGTGTTTTACAATATGATCCTAGTGGCTAATGTTAATTATGGCCAGAGGTTATGGGCAAATGGAAAATGGATGAGGAACCGAAAGAGAACAGGAACGTCTGAGCTCTGTACAGCCTGCAGAGCTTATTATGATACTGCAGGGAAACGTTCTGCCGGAGAAACAACAAGAGGAACATTTCGACGACTTAAAGGAACATTTAGACGACATAAAGGAACATTTAGACGACTTAAAGGAACATTTAGACAACTTAAAGGAACATTTAGACGACATAAAGGAACATTTAGACGACATAAAGGAACATTTAGACAACTTAAAGGAACATTTAGACGACATAAAGGAACATTTAGACGACATAAAGGAACA
Source organism: Centroberyx gerrardi (assembly GCF_048128805.1). Taxonomy (NCBI): domain Eukaryota; kingdom Metazoa; phylum Chordata; class Actinopteri; order Beryciformes; family Berycidae; genus Centroberyx; species Centroberyx gerrardi. The sequence continues at coordinate 26,636,927 of NC_136015.1, read as the reverse complement.
TTTAGACGACTTAAAGGAACATTTAGACGACTTAAAGGAACATTTAGACGACATAAAGGAACATTTAGACAACTTAAAGGAACATTTAGACGACATAAAGGAACATTTAGACGACTTAAAGGAACATTTAGACAACTTAAAGGAACATTTAGACGACATAAAGGAACATTTAGACGACATAAAGGAACATTTAGACAACTTAAAGGAACATTTAGACGACATAAAGGAACATTTAGACGACATAAAGGAACATTTAGACGACTTAAAGGAACATTTAGACGACATAAAGGAACATTTAGACGACTTAAAGGAACATTTAGACGACATAAAGGAACATTTAGACAATTTAAGGAACATTTGGACAATTTAAGGAACATTTAGATGGCTTAAAGGAACATTTAGACGACAAAGGAACATTTGGACAACTTAAAGGAACATTTAGATGAATTATAGGAACATTTAGACAATTTTGAGAAATGATTAGACAACTTAAAGGAGCATTTCCACCTCAAGATCATCTGCAGAACATGCACACTATTCCCTATGTTTTCTTTGCATATGTATTAAGTGTGTGTGTGTGTGTGTGTGTGTGTGTGTGTGTGTGTGTGTGTGCAGGAGGGCATGCAGAACCAGGTGAACATGAATGTGGAGTCCAGCACTAGCTCCACCCAGCCGCAGTTCATCATCCAGGGAATACCAGGAATACAGGGAGGCGTGGTCAACCTGGCCGACCTGCTGAACAAGGCTAACGCAGGTACACACACACACACACACACACACACACTCTCTCCTTTTTAATTTCCACCTATTTGTCGCTCTTCAGTTGCAGTAACGTCTATTTTATTTCTCATTGTGTGTGTGTGTGTGTGTGTGTGTGTCAGGCGAGTCGGAGGAAGCCATCGCGGCCAGCGCTCTGGACTCCAACATCCAGCATGCCGCTGTCGTCAACGAGGGGGGTCAGAGGGTCATCACCATAGTAACGGACCAGCATGGCAACCTGCAGACCACAGGAGGGATGGGACAGCCGTTCTTCGTCACCATGCAGCACGGACAGCAGAGTAAGAGAGTCAACACACACACACACACACACACACACACACACACACACACACATACTTACACACACTTCATATAGACACACACATAGACATCCTCACACTAATACATGTAAACACACATACTTTTACATCGCTTTATCCACATTTCCCTCCCACCATTATCGTTATCCATATTGAGCCATATTATATGTTGTTGTTGACTTTGTTTGTTTGTTTGTTTGTTTGTTTGTAGTGCTGGCAGTACCGGCCAATACGGTGACAGAAGAAGTGGTGGCGGAGGAACCTCAGGCCCCGCCCAGCAGGAAGAGGAAGATCGAGGTGACGACCAATCACAACGATGCAGGAGACACGGTGAGTGGTAGACATGTTTGTTCATGTAGTAGTAGCAGTAGTAGTATATGTGGTAGTATTAGCAGCAGTAGTAGTAGCAGTATATGTGGTAGCAGTAGTAGTATATGTGGTGGTAGTAGTAGCAGTAGTAGTAGTAGTAGTATATGTGGTAGTAGTAGCAGCAGTGGTAGTAGCAGTATATGTGGTAGTAGCAGCAGTAGTAGTAGTAGCAGTATATGTGGTAGTAGTAGCAGTAGTAGTAGTAGCAGTATATGTGGTAGTAGTAGCAGTGGTAGTAGTAGCAGTATATGTAGTAGTAGTAGCAGTATAAGTGGTAGTATTAGTATTCTCACACACACACTCTCGCTCTGTACCTCTTCCTCCATCACTGACCTGTGTGTTGCTGTGCAGGAGCTGCTGCAGAGGCAGCTGCAGGAGGCCAACAGGAAGGCTCAGGAGTACCGGCAGCAGTTCCTGCGTAAGGAGCAGGAGGCCGAGGAGTACCGCATCAAGCTGGAGGCCATGGCCCAGAGCCAGAGCAACGGCACCGCCGCCGCCAACGCCGCCGCCACCGACGGCAGCCCCGAGGAGGTGGTGGGAGGGGAGGAGGACGAGGAGGAGGCGGGGGGAGGGGAGGTGGAGGAGGAGGGAGAGATGGTGGTGCTGCAGGAAGGAGGGATCATCATGGAGGGAGAGGAGGGGCAGGTGACGCTGGTGGAGACGGGAGGAGAAACGACGGAGGTCGGCTCCTAACAGAGAGGGAGGAGCCGAGGGGGGAGGGGCCTGACGGACGGACTGGAGACGCGGAGGAGAGAATATGGGTTGGTTTGCATTCCCTGTAACGGAGAGAACGATGGGTTGGAGGGAGGGAGAGGAAGACCGATCAACTGAATCATGACAGGTCGATTTTAGGCGCGTGCCATTTTGACTCCCCGATTGATTTGATCCCAAACACTTAAGAAGGGCGACACAAAATGGCTTCCCCAAAACGGCAGGAAGTGAAAGACGGGTTGATGCACTAAATAAACATGAAGGTGGAGATCAGTTGTGCGCCATTTTGAGTCCCCGCCTGGTCTTAGCTGTGAAAGCAAAGGATCGGATCTGAGGATGGAGGGATGGACTGAAGGGATGGAGACCGATTGAGGAAGAGATCAACAACAAAAGGGGACAAAAGAGGACAAAAGGGGGGAGGGGAACAAACGAACTAACGAGCTCAGGACGGCTCGGAGTCGTCGGGACTCGGCGGTCCTTTCCAGACAGATTCCTCCTTCCGTTCGTCTCGCCGTCGCTTCCTGTTTTTACACGATCATTTATCCTGTTCTTCTCCACGGTGAATCTGCTGATTTTTCGATGAGCACAGGAGACTCTGACAGCAGCGACATGAAGGCTGAAGTGGGACCTTCGGTTAAAGGCACATTTCTTTTTCTTTTTTTGTTTGTTTTTGTTTGTTTTAAAGCTGCAGTCAGCGAACCAGAGCCGCACCGGGCCCTACCCCGTTCGATAAAAGGCAGGGAGTTTGAAGAAGACACTTTAACATTTACATGAAACAGTTGCTTAAATGTTGCTTTACTTCACCATTTTGCTTCCCTAGTTGCATTTAGAATGAGGGCTTATGAAGACGTATGAGGCTTGTAAGTAAGCAGAAGATATTCACACAGCAGGGATTCTGGTTTTAGTTACATTTTCTTCCTGGATTTTCCAGACACAGAACAACCATTCGATTCCCTCAATCCCGTTATATCTGTTTATACATCCGTCTGTACACTGTTGCCCCGATCGTCTCTGAACCGACAGTAGACTGGCAGTCCGATCCTGTTTCTAATACTCTTGACGGAAACATCAAATCGCCTGTAAGTCGCTGTAGGTTCCACCATTTTGCTTCCCCATATGAGCAAAGCAGAAAGAGTAACGCAAGAAAGCCACAACTGAGACCTGAGAACGCAAAGATTTCAGCCTTTTTGGACACTACATTCATTCATTTAGAACTGCAAATTGTTTTCATGTTGTTTTTTTTTTGTTTTGTTTTCTTGGATTGCCTTCATCAAGTTGTTGACGAACGGGAAAAACTCCAATCCCACTGGACCGTCTGAACGCCAAACACGATTCCTACATGTCGGATACATACTCTGAAAACATCAGTTGCCTTTGCATCAGGTTTCACCGTTTTTTCCCAAATTAATTAAAAACAAGGCAAGGAAGCAAAATGGCCGCAGGTGAGCTGTGATGGGACATTCCCAAAGCAAAGGGATGCGCTCTGGGAGAAGATTTCAGCCTTTTTTGGACACAGTACTCTTTCATTTCTAATTGAGATCTCCATTTTCCTACTTTAACCCAATTAACTCATTTGCTGCGTTGTACAAAAAACAGACTTATTTGATATTAGAGGAACTGACGGCGTTGGGGTTTTGAAATGTTCTCGTGGGTTGAGAACAGGCTTCATCGACCCCGGCGTCATGAATTAACCGATACACAACCATGGAAACTTTAAATTCAGATATTAAAGGGAAGGTTCAGTGATTTTAGAGGCCTGTCCTATTTGTCACTAACCATGTCCACTATTCTATTATAACATTTTTACATCAGAGTTTTTGTCTCTGAGAAATCGGCACCAGCCTCCTGTTAGCATTTGTTAGCAATGCTAGTGCAAGTCAATGGAGTGTGAAACCATTGCTTTCAAAATCCCATTGAAGTGCTTTAAGCCAGATTCTTAATATTACTGCAGCTGCTGAAGTGTATGGAAAGGCCCGCAACAGATTTTAGGAGTTCTGGTTTCATACCCCATTGACTTGTGCTAGCATTGCTAACAAATGATAATAGGAGGTGGCTGCCGATTTCACAGAAACGCAAACTGTAATGTAAAAGGTTTTGGGTCATTCTAAAACGGGGCTAGTGATTAACAGGGAAGGCTCACTGAAACTTCCCTTTAAGTATATAATCCTTCTCTTTAAATCTCTGTGTGACTCTGGTAGAGTCTTGGGTCGTGTCTCTTCCTCCATGATAAAACCCAAAATCAGTGATTCTGTGATCTGTTGCTCCGGTAGAGCAGACTGGAGAATTGTGGGTTTTTTTTCTCTCTCCATTCACTGCTGTCGTCTGGAGGAACAGTCTGAAAATCACTTCTGTCAGCTGTTTCCTGTCAGCTGACATTTTCTCCAATCGACTTCTCATCCTTTCAGATCCACCCGGAGCCTCGCACCACGTCCACCTGGAGCCCTCTCTTCCTTCCTTGCTTCCTTCCTTCCTTGCTTCCTTCTTCCTTCCTTGAATCAGTGATATGCGTCATTTGAGTTGAGTATGATAGTTATTTTTATAAGCTCAGCGAAGCCAACCTTTTTCTATGTACATATAAAGTTGTATTTTTTTAATTGTATCTGAATGCTTCATGGGATGATGATGATGATGATGATGATGGCTGCCTGTATTGGTAATCTGAAATATAAACACTTGTTTTTGGGATAAGAATGTCTCTGTCGTGTTTTGGACAGAAATATAATCACAGCATTGACTCCTGCAATTTATATCTAATCACAACCGGCTGCTCTTTTCACACTAACCAAGATATTCTGTTGTGGACAATTCAGTCCATACAAATCAAACAAAAAAAAGAAAAAACTTATATTTATTCAAACAGTGAAGATCTCAAACATAAGCATCCCCCCAATATCCACACAAACCTTTTTCTTTAAGGTGCTGAAAGAGGCTTTAAACAGAAAAATCACCGTCCGCATGTATCTGTTCATGTTGTAATCACACTGTTCTTCAGTGTTACGGGTTCGAGCGAACGGTAAAATCTCCTGTCGCTGAATTAAAAACATCGAAGCACGGGTTCAAACCAAACTGCTGATTCATTAACTTATAAAAGAGCTTCCCAGTTATTTCTGATTGGATAAGAGGAACTTTTCATCAAAAATGTGACATAAACTTTCATACACTTTGTTCTGATGGTCCACTGCTGTCAGTCAGATCAGATCCGTCTCCACAGACAGCAACATGTCTTCAAACACTGATGTCTGATAATAACTTTAATAATAACTTTATTTCAACAGACTTCAGCTGAGTGGAAACATGTGGAACTGTTTTATGAGTCAACTGTCTTTCTGTCCCGCAGCCTGAACTAACCAAGTGTTAATGTGACTAAAGTTAAACCTTAACCCTAATCTCAGCCTTAACCTTAAGTTGTTGACAGTCAGCTGAAAATAAGATCAGATAGTAAGATACTGAGCTGATAGTCTGTTGAAGCGGTTGTTGTTGACAGTCAGCTGATGCTCAATATCTACTGATGATCTGAGACTCAACAGCAGACTATTGAAATAAAGTGATATACAAAAAATTGTCAGCGTGTGAAATGAAATTCAGTCGCCGCCCGACCTCAGTAACGATGAAGAAGAATGAATCGGCCGTTTCTCAACATCATTTGAATTTGTCTTTTTGCGTATTGTACTTGGATCTACTCACATAAAGAAGTATTTCTGTCTCTGTAGAAGTTTTTCTACTAGATCTCAGACTTCATTTCCACAGAACAGAAAACTTATTAAACCATAAAGGCACAGATGTGACATTTTCATGGCAGAATAAAGAAGACACCTAATCACTATGAAACCAAACCCCTTAATTTTGGCCCTGAATTGTCCTTAATTTCTCATTACATAAACATTACTCCATTAAAAATAACATCTTAAATAAAGTACAGTCAGTATCATGGGTTTATAAGGGATTTATTCATGGGTTGATTCACAGAGACTCTAGAAATTAAGGGATTTTTCATGTCTTTTGTGCAGGTTTACAGGTTATTAATGAGTTATTAATGGGAAGTTCCTGTCTCCCTGAATTTTACATTAAATTAGAAAGTAAGGAGTCAAACATTAAGGGGAGTTTAAGGAGGTTTTGATGGGATCTCCTCCATTAATAACTCCCTTAACTGATTTTAAGGGGATTTTGCATGAATTAAGGGGTGAATTCATGTAAATGTGAGGGGATTTTAAGGGATTTACTGGTTCGCAGAGTAATGTGGTTTCTCTGCCTGGAAAACCATGAAACCATCAGATCGGTCCTGAAAGAGTTAAAGCCCAGCTCCCTGCGGTCTGAGAGGGTTTTGGATCCTGCAGGGATCCTGATCCTCCAGTAGGGGGAGCCACTGATCAGTCTTATTACTTAATATCTAATTATGGGACTTTTCACTCTCCGTTTTCTCTTCTACATTTGAGTTTGCAGGTTAGAAAGTAATAGTCCAACACACAAATCTTCTTTAATCTTGTATTTCAGTGTCTTTAATTTTCTTTTTGGAGGAGTATGCAGTTGAAGGTAGATTTGTAATTATCACCTTATTATTAGATGGATACACTCCTCTCTTAACTACAGTTCAGCTCATCAGAAACCTGTGAAGGGATGACCACAGCATCTGAAAGACAAAGAACTGGATCATAATTCAATTATAGCTGGGGAGCCGTGAATAGAAAACAAGCTAATTCATATTATTGATAAAATAGATGAAATCATTGAGTCTTGGTTGTTGGTTTCACTCACACTGATCCACTGGGACATCCAAGCTGGAGAGTTTCACTGTGAGGAAATATTTGCTCATCAGTACAAGTTAATTTATTACGTGGACATGACCTTCATGAGAACATACAACAACACCACAGTAACAGTACCTGCACATTGCAGGACTGGAACATGTTCCCCCAAATCCTTCACAGAACGTCTTCTCTCCTTCCACTGCACCTGTAGGTTGAGGAGGAAAAGAAAAGAAAACTGATGCAGCAGTTATTGGATATTGTTCGTTACTAGTAGTGATGAACGATCAGTTTATCTCACAATACGCTTCGATACCTGATCTCAATACAGCCAGGATACGATGTGATCAATAAAAGTTCAGTGACAACAAAGTCTGACTGTTGTTTATTTCTGAGACTCAAATCTTTCCAGCGATGCCATTGGCTGCTAGAATGTAAACAACAATTTAAAAATGTCATTACAAAGTGACAATAATATAATTTGGATGGAGAGCTTGTGAAACTGTGATGGTCAAGAGTCTCATTAGTGATTACTACAGCAGAATAACATGGAGCTGATATCACCATTCATGTTCCTGACAGCAGAATAACATGGAGCTGATATCACCATTCATGTTCCTGACAGCAGAATAACATGGAGCTGATATCACCATTCATGTTCCTGACAGCAGAATAACATGGAGCTGATATCACCATTCATGTTCCTGACAGCAGAATAACATGGAGCTGATATCACCATTCATGTTCCTGACAGCAGAATAACATGGAGCTGATATCACCATTCATGTTCCTGACAGCAGAATAACATGGAGCTGATATCACCATTCATGTTCCTGACAACAGACGGACTGTCAATATTTCGATATATCGTCCCATCACTAGTTACTAGGCACACTTATCTAGTTTCCTTAATTAATTGTCAGTTTTATTAGATCACTATAATTGATTTGAATGTGATTTGACTGTTAAATTAATTTAGACAATGTCAGCATAAACATTTGCAGTAAAACCATCTTGTGGACTGATGACTCACATGCACTGAGCAGCAGAGCCATGAAGACCAGGATGGTTGTGGTTTGGCGACTCATTGTTGTTCAGTGTTTCTTCTCTTGGTTGAGACGGACTGGTCCAGCAGGTCTAAATCAGGTCTAGATCTAGGTCTCCTGCTGCGGTGTGACAGTGTTAAAGGTCTTGTCATGTAGAGGCAGCGCCCTGCCGTCCAATCAAACCTTCAGGTTTTATCTGACCGACCCACAGCTTCACCGCTATTTGTTTTTGGATTTGTTTATCTGCTTGGTCAGAAACGCACCGGATCACATTGTTCCAAACAGGAGGCTGACCGTCTCCTCCGTAACACCTGCAGTATTTATTCCTCCATGTTTTAATTTCCTCTTCAGATGAGTCCAAAACACTCACGGGGCTTTTCCTTCTCTGGCTTTAACCGCTCAACATCTCAACGTACAAACAACACAGACCCAGTCCGGTTCACACCTCCATCACTGCAGCTGTCAAGATGTTCCAGTTCCACATGTTGGATTTCACCAAAAGTGAATAATTTCTTCCATGCCGAATTACCAACTTGTTTCACATTTTCCTGACTGGAGCTGAATGGGTCATGAGATCTGCCTGTTCACATTCATCACTCGTTCAATTATCTCAACACCACATGACCAGCAGCTCTCTGTGTGTTCAGTTTCCATTAGAGCTGCTCTTCTACCTCTGGACCGAGGCCTGGTTCTGTCTGAACAGGAGATGAGCTCTCCAGAGCCTCCATGTTGTTTGACTGGTCCAATAATGGAGGGTTTGCCTCTTCTTCTGTCTGCTGATTGGCCGCAGAGTTTGATGGTGTTACGTGAATCCACAAAAAGAATCAAATTAACAAAAAGAAAGAAAAGTCCAGGACATTCCCTGATCTACAAATCACATTCAATAAGAAAATCTTCCAGTTTATTCAAATTGTGTAAATATGAAGCATAACAAAATCCTTGTCCATATTTATATATATATATATATATATGTATATGTATATATATATACATAATAAGTAATAATCACACTGCTTCAGGTTCGTTCCCCTTCAGCTGAACTGGTTCAAACCAAACTGGTGATTCATTAACTTTTCATGGCAAAATGTGGTAACACTTTGTTCTGATGGTCCGCTGCTGCCGCCTGTCTTCAACCAAACAGTCTGACCAGCAGACTTCAGCTGAGTGGAAACATGTGGAATGGTTTTATGAGTCGACTGTCTTTCTGTCCTGTAGCCTGAACTAACCAAGTGTTAATGTGACTAAACTTAAACCTAACCTTAACCCTAATCTCAGCCTTAACCTTAAGTCGACTGATAGTAATTTCAGCAGGTGAACTTGACAGTCATCTTACAGGTAGCAGACATCAGACATGTACAGTTTGTTAAACATTTGTTGATAGTCAACTGAAAATATCAGCTGACAGTCTGTTGAAACAGTTCCATATTTACTGATACTCTGCTGAGAGTCAACAGCAGATCAAAATATATTAGTGACACAAAATGTTTGATTAAAGTTCAGTTCATTCCTTCAGTCGACCTCCAAACCCAGATGAAGAAAAATGAATCGGCCGTTTCTCAGCATCATTTTAATGTCTTTTTGTGTATTGTACTTAGAAGAAGTCTTTCTATCTCTGTAGAAGTATTTCTACAGAGGTAAATAAACAAGACATGATCTCAGACTTAATTTCCACAGAACAGAAAACATTAAAGACAGATGTGACATTTTCATGGCAGAATAGACAAAGAATCAGACACCTGATATGGTTTCTCTTTGCCTTGAAAGCCATGAAACCATCAGATCGGTCCTGAAGGAGTTAAAGCCCAGCTCCCTGCGGTCTGAGAGGGTTTTGGATCCTGCAGGGATCCTGATCCTCCAGTAGAGGGAGCCACTGATCAGAGAACCAGGCTGCTGTGGAGGATCGGGCCTCCGGACTTCATTACACCGGGATCCAGTTCAGCCACAGACGGGACAGGTTTCAAGTCAGTTCTTCAGCTGAGGCTTTCATCATGTGAAAAAAATCGATCTGATCTATCAAAAATAGATCTGATGAAAATGTCAGGTTTATTCATATAGTCTTTATCACAAGCATGTCTTAAAGGGCTTTACATGGCATATTAAAATGCTTGTGAACTCAAAAATTGAGTGATAAATTGTGATTTGATAAATTCAAAGATGATTAAAATACACGTGAATATGAAGAATGAATGAGCCAGTCATCAGCGATGTCCATCCTGCCTCACCAAGACAAAACACAGCAGAGACACGGAAAATAACGTCGGTTTCTCTCCTGTGCTGACAGAAGTGAGAGAGTCTCATTCAGCAGCATTCAGAGAGAATTTGAACCGATATTAAATCTGAACATTTGACCTTTCAAGCATGCGAAAAGCAGATTCTGCTATACGGCAACATAAATGATGCTTCTGCAGTCCATCTCAAGGGAATTGAACCCCCAGCCCTGGCGTTGTTAGTGCCTTGCTCCACCCATTGACTAACTCAGGACTGCAAGTTTCACAGTATTAACTTGTTCTGCTGTTACTCTCAGTCTTACCCGATTAAGACAACAATCTGAATAAGAAACTGTCATGTCAACAGCATTTCCTGATCCCCTTCACCTGAATAAGGTCATAGTGGAGTAAGCAGAATCTCATTAAGACATGTGCAGTATTCTGGTTTCAGTCTCATTACTGAAGCGGTTCAGACTGTAAACACCTGAATCCAACCAGGACTCTCTCTGGACCGCCTGACGCTCCTCTGCCTTCCAGAGGCTGAACTGGTTTCAGAGGAGAAAGAGACCGACAGCAGGAAACAGGAGGAGAGGCTGAAACTGAGCATGCTCAGGATTTAGAGGGAAACAGAGATCATGAAGTTTTCGGGAAAGTCTGAAACTGTCCGAGTCTCCGGTGATCCTCCTCGGTCCTGCTGACCGGACTTTGCTCCGCAGCTGGAGACAGGAACATGAAGGGAACAGTTCTATAAGCAACACATGTAAACAGCTTAATCAGAATATTGTCGTATTTAGAATAAAGCCAATAGTCAGATTATTGCTGTCCATGTAAACATAGTCATAGCATTGTAAGTCCAAGTCACACTCTACGCTGTCATCTTCCCATACTGGGAATCGAACCCGGGCCGCCTGGGTGAAAACCAGGAATCCTGACCACTGGACCATATGGGACTACAGAGAGGACCCACCTGTCTGAAGCTTTGAGACAAACTGCTGCTCTGCTGATACACAGACTTTAGACTGGTGTTAGTTATGAGGAACAAGGTAGTCAGTCGTACCACGATATCCTGTAACTGAGTGACCCTTGACCCTTGGATCTCTTGAGTCGATCAGAGCGGTCGCCCCAGGCAGTTTTTCAAGACACACAGAGAGAGAGAGAGAAAGCTGCAAAGGAAACTTTTATTGGAGGATTGGAGGATTTTTAGCATGAAATGGAGAGAATGCAAGATTTTTGCCCTGAAAGTGGGAAGGATTTGTTAAAAATTCACGTCATCCTCTCTGTCATTCTTGTCTCTCTCAACTGTATATCGTGGAATGAAGCAGAATGTCCTAATAGGAATTTTGGAGGAAAAATAATCTTTGATCAATACAAAAAAAAAACAACAGGAAATTAAATTGTTTCAGCCCAGAACCCAACATGAATGCAGCGTGTTCTCTCACTGCCACAGGCTTATTAAAACAAACCAGTCTTCCTGTCACATGGGGACCCACCGGCACCAGGCCCACGACCCATTTTGGGCCCTGACCCATAGTTTAAAGCACTACTCCTACTTTTTAATGGGAGTTTGTCCCATTGGTCTCCTTACCCAATATGTGACGAGAGGATTGACACCAAAATCATCTGTGTGTCTCTGGTAGATAACTAGATAACCGGTGAGCATGCTAATGCCTTAGCATACAGTATGCTAAGTACTTGTAGGTGATTAGCATTATCCTGAAGGTGAGGAGGTGAGAACTAGCAGCAGCTCTAAGGCTGGATGGATAAACCTGCCGGTCTTGTTTGGTAAAATAGACACAAAATTCAACAAAAAGATGAACTTTCAGTGGCAGCAGATCTCTTGTTCTGTTTACACAGGAAGTGATCGAAGTTAGCTGGACAGCTAAAGTTTTTCGGACTTTACTAATGATAAAGATTGAGATTTTGTTTTCAGAAGTTTTGAATCTACAGGCCGGAGAACAGTTGTTGTAAAGTTGTCTGAATCTGAATCTGAATACCAATTTGGGATTACTGAAAGGTTTATCTTCATAATTTGGATAATGCTAATCGTCTACGACTACTTAACATACAGCATGCTAAAGTGTTAGCATGCGCTCCGGACAGAGCTAACTACCAGAGACACTGAGAAGATTTTGGTGTCAATCTTCTGGTCAGATATCAGGTGAGGAGACTAATGGGACAAACTCAGCAAAACCCATTTTCATCTGTAAGAAACAGCCGAGCAGAGACTCTTCATCTCTTCAGGTTCGGCCCCTGATCCTGCTCACCTGTATCTCCATTTTATTGCTCTCTTGTGGTTCGGCACACACTTTTATGTAAAGTTCCATCTGTTTTTAATTGTATCTCTGTTTGTTTGTTTGTTTGTTTGTAGTTGTTTATCTCTTGTATTACCTTTTATCCTTATTATTTTTTATTTATTTTTATTTTTCAGCTCTATCATTTATTGTGGTAGTTTTACATCACTGTGCTTTTGGGTTTTATTGTATGTAAAGCACTTTGTAAACATTGTTTTTAGAAAAGTGCTATACAAATAAAGTTATTATTATTATTATTTTTATGCTAGTGCACTACTGCCTTTTTAAAGCTCATGTTGAATTATGACTTTGCACTTGCCTTTTATGTGATTTTAATTGTATTTTTCTTAAGGTACATTGTGCTTTGTTGTCTGTCTGCAACAGTAATGTTTGTCGTGACAAGACCTCTCTCTTCAGAAACAGACTTTAATCTCATATGGGACTGAAGAGTTAATGAAACAGATTAGACTGAAGCAGAGTTACAAACAGGAGTGTTGAATGAAGCCTCCTGCTAGAGGAAGATGAATGTCTTAACCAGCTTACAGCTCCCAAACGGCTTCTTCATTTAGATAAACTGTCAGCGGCAGTTTGAAAAGAAGACTTCACTGAATAAAACGCTCACTGGGGAGCCGTAGGTGGAGGTTTCTCTTCTTCTTCTGGGTCTTTTGCTTTTATCCAAGAGACTGTAGATGAGTGGAAACCCTCTTCTCGTCTAGCTGGCAGAGAAGCAGACGTGTGACCGGGACGTCGCTGGTTTGAGTCCGGAAGAAGCCGTGATTTTAAACTTGTACGTGTCGGGTTTGGTGTAGCTCGTCCTTTTTGGGAGGCAAAGTTGTCCAGCAGCGTGATTGGCTGTCAATCGACCAATCAGAGCCCATATTCCCACCGCGTGTCTCTTCTTCGCTTCGAGTGGCAGAGAAACCAAAACAGAGAAATGACTGAGCCCGGTCTGGTCCTCGTCTTTCCACTTGGAGTCGAGTCAGACTCAAGTCAGAATTTTAATAGCTTCAGTCTTGACTTGATGCATGAAGAGAAGACTTGAGACTTGACTTGACTTGGGTTCTGCTGACTTGGGACTTGACTCTGACTTGTACTTTGATGACTTGAAAAGGTTTCTAAAGTCTTGACTTGAGATCTTGTGTTTGTGTAAATGACTTAGATTGAAAGTGATGAGATTTGTTCCAGCGGACGACTGAATTTAAATTCTGTTTTCTGAATTTGTATGGAATGATTGAATTTATTGAAGTTGAAACTGATTATAGAAATCAAACTCATGATGCTCTTACCAAGTTTTTATCCTATTAAAACCATATTGCATTGAAAAGTCCTAGATATTTAGTTTTCTTTAAGATATTAAATTGATACTGGACTCTTGATTTGTTCTGACTTGACTTGCTGTTCTACATTTAGACTTGAGACTTGACTTTAATGACTTGGACTTGACTTGGTAATCTACATTTAGACTTGGGACTTGAGCCTCAGGCTTGAGACTGACTTGGGACTCGAGCAAAGTGGACTTGGTCACACCTTTGGTATTGACTGGAGCTTTTTCTGCTGCAAGTGAGTCTCTTATGTTTGTGTGTTACGGTGAGAAACGATAGTTTGTTTATATTATTACTCAAATTTGCAATCTATAGAGAGAGACAGAGAGTTGATGCTTTTTTGGATAGATGGACACTTAACAGTATAGTTGCTAAATAGACAGATAGATAGATAGATAGATAGATAGATAGACAGATAGATAGATAGATAGATAGATAGATAGATAGATAGATAGATAAACAGATGGATAGATGTTGATGTGGTTCAGACCTTGTAGAGCTGCGACAGTCCTTCAACACATTAATTCATTTTGTGTGACTCAGCGATAACAACCACTGTTTCCGTCTATTTAATTAAACTCCATTTAATTTAATTTAATTCCTCAGCAGCAAAGCGTGCAGTGCTTTCCAGAATTAGAGACTTGGCTAATTTTCTCATTAGACCTTAATGTTTTCTCCTTTTCTCCGCGGCGATAATAATAACCCGCCGTCTTTTCCTGTAAAATAGTTTACATTCGACAACGTGGAAGACGATTATTATTTTCCCTCTGCGGCGTTTTTAGAACCCAGGCTGCTTTTAAAAGCCGAGGAAAATCCCACAGGAGGATTTAAACCTTTCACTCTTTCACACTGGATTGGTTTAATTAAGATTTGAATAGGAGAGGAGAGAGAGAGAGAGAGAGAGAGGAAGTGTGTGTGTGTGTGTGTGTGTGTGTGTATGTTGCTCGATATGTACTGTTGCAGTTGCAGGTTTTCTAATCCTATAGAGAACTATGGGGGAGTTTATGTTATTCAGTTTAGCGCAGGACCAAACAGGGCTAACCAGGACCGGTTTACACTGCAGGACCAAAGGTAAATCAATAACATCATGTATCCTCTTTCAATAGAATCATATTGTGACGAAATAATGATATTGAGTTGCTGTGATACACAATTCTGTTGTCTAAATTAACAATAAGAAGAAAATGAATTAATATCTGGAACAAATTAGGGAATATTCTTTGAAAATTCCCTGAACAGTTTTTTATAGAGCTTTATATTACAATCCAGTTCAGTGCAATGAACATCAATTTGGGTTTGGACTCTGATCTGAACTGAACTGAGGAGTTTGGAAAGGACAGTTTGAAACCAAATTTATGTTTTATAGCCTTAAAGCATAACGCTGGTGTTTTTTAATGCATTTCTTACCATTAACAAATCCTATGAAAATAACAAAATCAGCAATGAATTTGTTTCACTAACAAGTCTGGTCCATGTAGCGGTCCCAGTGCAGCCTCATGTCCCAGCAGCCATAGAACTGCATTGTATTAAAAACTATTAAACCCGTCACAGAGCCATGCTGCTGCTCTGCAGCATATTTCATCATCACGATGCACCGGGCCGGACGACTTTTTCCTCAAACGACTTAATAAGCCGACCGTAAACACGTTTTCCGTCTCGGGAAAGTAGTTCCGTAGCACAGAAAATAGTCCCCGGCGTAATGAAGAATTTGTTCCCATTTGAATTTGATTTGGTAATAACTACAACAGTCTGACTTTTCATGGTAACAGTTAGAGATTTTTAAAATGTAAACTATGTCTTTGTGAGCTGTATTTAAAGGTTTTAGCTTACAATTGGAGCCAATGACTTCCGGGTTGAAGGATAAAAACGGTACGTGGGAAGTCGGAAAGTAACGGGAGTAGAGCAAACGCATTGTTGATTTTGTTATTTTCATAGGATTTGTTGACGATAAGAAATGTATTTAAAACACCAGCCTTATCCTTTAAAGGTGCTATGTGTATGATTTTACCATCAATAATTCATCACCACATTCATTTAGAGATTACAGCTCTGCTTTTCATTTTATTCAAACCCTCTCTCTCTCTTTTCTATCTCTCTCAGTATTCTGTTCCATCAGCACACAGCCATCTTTGTTGGAAAATAACAGGCGATTGTAATAAATTAACAGGTGATTATAGTCAAATGACAGCTGTGTATTTGATAAAACACCATATTGGTAGGAACTGCATGTGACATCATGGGAATACGATGATGAATAATGCTTCTTTCACTTTATTCAAACTCTCTTCAGCTCTATTTCATTCTGTTCAAGCCTTATCTCTCTCTCTCTCTCTCTTCCTTTGTTTCTCTCATTTTCATTTTATTCAAGCCTTCTGTCTCCTCTCTCATTCTGTCTCTTTAATTTTAATCAAACCCTATTTGATTCTCCACTTCTTTATTCCTCTCTCATTTTCTTCCATCCCTCTCTCCCTCTCTGTCTCTTACTTTCTCTCTTTCTATCCCTCCTGTCTCTCTTTTATGAAAATAGCCTCTGCTTCTGAGTTCACTTGAGACCTTGATACACAGAGGTCTTACCTTGAATACAAAGTCTCTCTCTCTCTCTCTCTCTCTCTCTCTCTCTCTCTCTCTCTCTCTCTCTCAGTTCCCTTCAGTCTTTGATGGAGGTCTCACCTTGAATGCAGACTGGCTGTATTTTATATAATGAGACAACTGAGGAAGAACTGACTGGTTTTCCAATATTAGGCTTTCAGGTGATGTCACCTCCTCTGGCGGCCATCTTGGAGGTCCTCAGCTCTGTGAACAGCTGACTGTGTTTCTGTCGTCTCAACAGAACTGAACAGACGGTTAATTTCTGTCTGTTTCTGACTGAACTGATCATTTCATCACTGATCCATCTGATTGATTTAGTGTTTAGATAATGTCAGCTTGTTAGCTAGCTAACCATAGTATCTGGTCAGCTAACATCACTGTCTTGTTGTTAACACATCTGATTAGCACACTAGCTAACGTAGCTAGTAGCGGCTAGCGTTAGCGTGTTCACATTAACATCAGTGTGTTTGCCGGCTAGTTAGCTAGCTAACAGTTTGTTCAGGTTAACTGAGCTGACTCTTCTCAAGCTACAACTCAGAGTGTTTTGGAGTAGAGACTAGGGCTAAAGACAAGACATTTTACTGTGTCACAGTAACCAAATCCACCTTATCACACTATTCACTTTTACTGAGAACGTTACTGAATGGATCTACAGCCACACCACAACAAGCTGACTCAGCTGCTCTCTGTTTCTAGCTGCTTCATACAGATTTAGACAGTTGACGCTAATAGCAGCTAGCGTTAGCAGTGGCTAGCAGTCACATGTTAAAGGAGAGCGCTGCCCATTTTCAATAGTCTTTCTGTCTTTCTCTGCCTGTTGGACATGTGATCAGAGGCAAGACTTCTGCTGCAGAGCAGGAACTGCCAGGCTGGCTGGGTCACATGATCAGCTAAGTTGAGTGTTGACCATTTTGTAAAAGAAGAGGTTGAAAATTGTCTCACGAAGATCCACCAATATTTCCTTTTTTTGGAACATGGATGTTCCCTTTAATCCAGTTGCTGTAACGTATGATTTGGAACTTTTTTAGGAAATTTGTTTTTGATAACTGGTTTGTATGTTTTCTGAAAGTGTTACAGAAACAAAATATTAGAATATCTCAAGATTGACCAGTCCAGCTAAAATTGCCATTTTCACCTGTAGTTCCTCAACTTAAGAGAGGAGAGAAAACTTTCACTTGATCCCTGCAGTTTATAGACTGCTGAGGTTTTGGTCCTGATGATGTTCATCAGATCACACAGTTAGCAGGTAAATGTGATAACAAGCCTCATCACACTCATGTGAGTCATCACCACAGGGAATCACAGGTTTTTTAAATAGTAAATTCATTAGATTACTGACAGCAAGCTCTTGTTTTCTCACCTCTTTCTTCTTTCTCTCTGTTTTGTTATATATAGTTCACTGGTGTTAGACATGGTGTTAAGAAACCGAGTGGAAAACTGAAAAACGTTCTGGGTGATGCAGTCCACGATGCTTCTCTGTAGATGCTACATTACAGTCAGTTCACTCCTTGTACGTCTGAGAAAACAATAATAACTGAACTGGAAGTAAAAGTAAAAGCTAAATGACTCTTCCATTTTCTTTCCTTATAAAGTTTTCTTGGGAGTTTCTCCTCGTCTTCACTGAGGGAATTGGTAGTTTCGGTCGGCCTGTTTCTTTTCTTTTGTGCTTTGTTTTATTTCCTTATGTTTTATTTTGTTGCATACACAGAACTTGAATGGACAGAACGGTCCTTCCACTGTTTGTCATGGTAATTTGGCTAGTTCAGTATAAAATGGCAATTATGGAATTTTAAGTGTTAATTGCTATGGCAACAACACAGTCTGGACATTAAGGTGTAAAGTCTGTCACACTGTGAGAACTGAGCAGATGAGTCTGTTAGCAAACTGTCAGAACTCAACTGGAAGCTAACGTTAGCGACGAGGCTAACGTAGCTTCATCACAGACTGTACTTCTCTCTCTAGCTCTTCTAGTCAACATTAGCATGTTAGCAATCCATGGCAGCGAGGAGACAGAGAAGCTGCTTTGGTTCTTGCTGTAAAACGTCTCAGCTCAGTGACTTGCTGCGAGTCTCTTTATACAGAAGCTAGTCCAACGGGTCACAGCAAGATGGCCGCCGCTCCGACCGCCCAGGAACGCTGATTTGAATGGGAATGACCGTTCTATCCATTCAAGTTCTGTGGCTGCAGACTGTATTACATAATTTTGTTCAGTGATTGATTGTTGATCAGTTCGATCCAGTTCCTGTCCTGTGAGACGGGCTGTGATGAAGCCTGCAGAAACCTCAACTCCTGCTCGCTCGCTCAGTGCGAGTCTCTCTGGATAAGAGCATCAGCTAAAAGACTCAAATTAGATGAAAATTTAATTATCCCCGTGGGGAAGCTGGGTTGCTGCAACAGTACAGAGCAAAGAAAAAACAGGAGATGGATAAAAACCACAGCAAATGGAGGATATTAAACATACAGACAGCCTTCACACTTGGATAGATTATGTAAAAATCTATAAAAAGCTACAGGTCCAGTGTGTGAAGGTGACCAGTAACCTGCCACTTCTTTAAAAAAAACATGCCTTGCTTGGCTTTACCTTGAATAAAGAGCGGCCGTGCGTCTACATGCCGACCGCAGCAGTATTTATCCAACAGCTGGACATGCAGGCGGGCCGTGAAGCGCTGCAGCCGGAGGGCAAAAGCATTTTAATGAAGGAGATCAAACCTGCGGAGAAACATGACCAGGCTCCTGATCAACTTCCCGACCCGGGAAAAAAACACAATGAGAGAGTATTATACAACAAGTACTTTAATCCAGTCAATCTGATCTGTTGAAGACACGCTCCAACAATGCTGATAATTCCCATAATGCATTGCCAGTCCGGATTTAATAGGTCTTGTTTCAGCAAAGCGGGAGTTGGCGATCTTTCTCGCTTTCTCTTGTTTTTATTCTTGTGTTTGTACAACATCTTGATCTTTATTGGGATCTTTATTCATCTTTATTCCAGTGCTGCCAACAGTGCTGTTAGTTTAGTAGTTTTACTGCATTTTTAGTAGCGTGGTAGTTCAGCAAAATTTTAATTTGGATAGCATTTTAGTAGATTATTACTTTTTTTTTTTCAGGCGTAGTTAACTGCTGCAGCTACAAACTATTTTGACTATAAACAAAAAATGTTTTTTCATCCTTTAATTTTTGTTTTAATTATCTTCTGTTTACTCCTGTCATTGTCAAGGTTGTACCAGTCAGATGTTATAGAGATCATTTTCTTTATTTATTATAAGTTTACCTACAACAGAAACAGACACCTGATCAGTGGTATTTTTGCAGTGGACATTGCAGATGAAAATGTAATCATTTTTACAAAGTAGGTTGAGCTGGTTTTTTTTTAGTTATTAAAAATAGATTTGTATTGATGGAAGCTTTGCTGTGCTTCACCTCGTTTCAATTCAACTGTTAGCTTGTAAAATTAGACTTTCAAAGCAGCTTCATTAACACTGATCCCTGTGTTGGCCTCCAGCTGATTATCGCTGTAATGATCCGAACTCTGGACTGATGCTCCGATGTTTTATTCAGTGTTTCACCTGCAGCTGTTTCTTCAGACTGACGAGGTCAAACTGCTGCTAAATGAACCAAAACATGGTGGAAAGCATACAGCATGCAGCACTGTAAAGGAAAAATCCCCCTACAGCACTGTAACTGCTAAAGACAGCTGTTGGTGATGTACTTCACATTCCAGGCTCCATCCAGTAGTTTGTTGTGTTTTTCTTCTTGGTGGATAACCGGCCAATCGTAGACGAGGTGACGTCACCTCCAGATATTTCCAGCAGCTACAACGGAGTTTGATATGAGAAAATGTTTCAGGATGTAAAACATCAGCGGTAAACGTCAGGTTTTGGTGTCAGTCCCTCAGAATCAAAGAGCGAGGGCTTCTTTCTAGAGCCACCATTTTGCACCGAGAGACGTTCAACAATCATACAGGGAGAAATCCATCGTAGAAGAGGAGAGAGACCAGTTTCTCCACCACAGGAGCAGGAGAGAGACCATTCATTAATGTGTCATGTACAGTCCACAGTGTCATGTACAGTCTACAGTCCATTTGTTCATTTGTTCCCCATAAGGAAGTCGAGAGCCAGTTGCAGAGGGAGGTGCTGAGGCCGAGCTGGGTCAGCTTGGCAGTGAGGTGCTGTGGGATGGTTGTGTTGAAGGCTGAGCTGAAGTCAGTGAACAGCATCCTGACGTACGTGTTGTTTGGGTCTGCGAGAAGCAGCTGTGTCCGTGCGCGCCGCCATCTTAACTCCCAATACTCCCCTACAAGCTACAGATGTAACAACAGGAGAGTGGTGGTAAGGCAGGATGGATATCGTTGATGACTGGCTCATTCATTCTTCATAATCAACATCAATAAAATGTATTTTGTTTTGTAGTTTGTCTCAAAGCTTTAGACAGTTGGGTGCTCACTGTAGTCCCATATGGTCCAGTGGTCAGGATTCCTGGTTTTCACCCAGGCCACCCGGGTTTGATTCCCGGCATGGGAAAAAGACGTGTGAACATATAGTGTAACTGCAACATAAGTATATATTGTATACCAGCATAGTAAAAACACAACTATTTTCATGAATGTGCTGTTAATTGCTTGCTTTGCAGAAAAACAAATTTCAACTGAATATCCAATATCAAGCTAACTTCACCCTGGTTCAGTACAACCCACAGCTGAAAGCAACAAGATCCCACCCCCTTCTCTTGGGGTAAAAGGCATTCTGGGAAATGTAGGAAATCACTAACTGCAGTTGAAGCAGGCGAGGCAGATTGAGGAAAAGTGGGGTCACCAAAATAATAAATTGCAACACTTCATCACTAAATAACTCCAGTGTGGTTTTTCCCCTTTAATAAAAAGATTTCATCACTCACAGCATCAAAGGCCCCAAAGCCCTCTGACTTATTGATGAGCTGGCTAATCAATACATTATGTAGCTACAAATGATTTGAGCGCTGCGTGGATGTTTTTACAAGCGATAATTCATAATGGATGGGCTGTGTAGGGGCTTCGCTCCCACAGCTTCTGATTTATTGATCAGCTGGCTATGGAGCCAGTCAGGGTGAGGGCGATTCTCTCAGGTAAAACTCCTCTACTGTGGAGGAAAAGAAACACATCCAAGTTCTAGTAGATTTACATTAGAGCCATCCAGCTGACACTCTCGCCCACAGTGAGTTTAACAGCAGAATGAGCTTCAGTTCCTCCATCAGCAGCTCTACAAGACATTTGCATATTAGATTTCAGGCATTTAGATGAAGTTCTTATCCAGATAAACCTACAATTAGTGCGTTTACATTAGGGATGGGATGATATATCAAAACTCCTTGCCATGTCTTTCCCTTACATCAGTTCAGTTGCATCAATGGTTCAAACTCTGACATTAGGCATTACTGCAAACATAACACACATCCAGTGATGCTCTGCAGACCTGGAGTGTAAATGAGTCTCATGAATCAGAATGAGTCAGTTTATTCAGCAGCTGTGGACAGGAGTTTGTCTTTGTGACGCTGGTGAAGAGACAGATTGACATATAGTCCGGGCCAAATCCTTCAGATTTGTCTAAGAGCAACAAAACTGGTCTAGAGTTCAGCGCCATGAACATTTTCAGAATTAGAGCCTTTGCAAATACGGTACGACCGGCTTGGCGGCCAGTTTTCTTTCCACCATCACCAGAAAATGTTTCTTCTCTGTATAATGCTGACAGTTCCCCTCAGAGGACGTCTTTGACTGTGAGATGCAGTGTTTCCACTACAGAGGCACAAAACCAAGTTGGTCAGTGTATAGAAATTGATCTAAATCGATCTCTGATGCGTGCATCACGTCACAAAAGTCTCACAAAAGTGAAACGTAACATTACGCAATTTGCTCCAAACTGTCCTGTGTTAGTAACAGGATTCGTAGACAGTAACACGTCTTCTGCTGCACTACAAACTTTAACGGTAGGTAACGCTATTATCTTTATCTGGTATTTAAGAAATGGAATTAGGTAATCGAACCGCGTCGCAGTGCTTCAGTGGGTCTGTGCCGGACCTGTGCTTGTTATATAAATCTTAATGAATCATGTACATTTTTTGCAGACTAATAGATAGAATGAGAAAGAGACAGAGACAGAAAGAGAGTTTATTCAACTTTATTCACCAGTAAATACAACAAACACAGTGACACAGGTGGAGAATCATAATGTTGAAGTCCTGGTCTCTCTCTGGTCTCTTTGGTCTCCCTCTGTCTCTCGAGTCTCTTTGGACTCTTTACTCTCTTTGGTCTCTCTGTGGTCTCTTTAGTTTCTCTGGTCTCTTTAGTCTCTTGGGTGTCTTTGGTCTCTTTGGTCCCTCTGGTCTCTTTAGTCACTCTGGTCTCTCTGGTCTCTTTAGTCTCTCTGGTCTCTTGGGTCTCTTTAGTCTCTTGGGTGTCTTTAGTCTCTTTGGTCTCTTTAGTCTCTTGGGTGTCTTTAGTCTCTTTGGTCTCTTTAGTCTCTTGGGTCTCCTTGGTCTCTTTAGTCTCTTGGGTCTCTCTGGTCTCTTTAGTCTCTCTGGTCTCTTGGGTCTCTTTAGTCTCTTTGGTCTCTTCAGTCTCTCCTGTCTCTTTAGTCTCTTGGGTCTCTCTGGTCTCTTTAGTCTCTGTGGTCTCTTTAGTCTCTTGGGTCTCCTTGGTCTCTTTAGTCTCTTGGGTCTCTCTGGTCTCTTTAGTCTCTCTGGTCTCTTGGGTCTCTTTAGTCTCTTTGGTCTCTTCAGTCTCTCCTGTCTCTTTAGTCTCTTGGGTCTCTCTGGTCTCTTTAGTCTCTGTGGTCTCTTTAGTCTCTCTGGTCTCTTTAGTCTCTTGGGTCTCTTTAGTCTCTTTAGTCACTCTGGTCTCTTTAGTCTCTTTGGTCTCTTTAGTCTCTCTGGTCTCTTTAGTCTCTTGGGTCTCTCTGGTCTCTTTAGTCTCTCTGGTCTCTTTAGTCTCTTGGGTCTCTCTGGTCTCTTTAGTCTCTCTGGTCTCTTTGGTCTCTTTAGTCTCTTGGGTCTCTTTAGTCTCTTTGGTCTCTTTAGTCTCTCTGGTCTCTTTAGTCTCTTGGGTCTCTCTGGTCTCTTTAGTCTCTCTGGTCTCTTTAGTCTCTTGGGTCTCTTTAGTCTCTTTAGTCACTCTGGTCTCTCTGGTCTCTTTAGTCTCTTGGTTCTCTTTGGTCTTTCCGGTCTCTTTAGTCTCGTTAGTCTCTCTGGTCTTTCTGGTCTCTTTAGTCTCTCTGGTCTCTTTAGTCTCTCTTTCTGGTCTCTTTAGTCTCTCTGGTCTTTCTGGTCTCTTTAGTCCCTCTGGTCTCTTTAGTCCCTCTGGTCTCTTTAGTCTCTCTGCTCTCTTTAGTCCCTCTGGTCTCTTTAGTCTCTCTGGTCTCTTTAGTCCCTCTGGTCTCTTTAGTCCCTCTGGTCTCTCTCTGGTCTCTTTAGTCTCTCTGGTCTTACTGGTCTCTCTGGTCTCTTTAGTCTCTCTGGTCTTACTGGTCTCTCTGGTCTCTTTAGTCTCTCTGGTCTTACTGGTCTCTCCGGTCTCTTTAGTCTCTCTGGTCTTACTGGTCCCTCTGGTCTCTTTAGTCTCTCTGGTCTTACTGGTCTCTCTGATCTCTTTAGTCTCTCTGGTCTCTTTAGTCTCTCTGGTCTTACTGGTCTCTCTGGTCTCTTTAGTTTCTCTGGTCTCTCTAGTCTCTTTAGTCTCTCTGGTCTCTTTAGTCTCTCTGGTCTTACTGGTCTCTCTGGTCTCTTTAGTTTCTCTGGTCTCTCTAGTCTCTTTAGTCTCTCTGGTCTCTTTAGTCTCTCTGGTCTTACTGGTCTCTCTGGTCTCTTTAGTTTCTCTGGTCTCTCTGATCTCTTTAGTCTCTCTGGTCTCTTTAGTCTCTCTGGTCTTACTGGTCTCTCTGGTCTCTTTAGTTTCTCTGGTCTCTCTAGTCTCTTTAGTCTCTCTGGTCACTCCTCCTCACTTTTCGTCAGTTGAATTTTCTGCAGAAAGAAATGAACACATTGACAGTGAATCAGATGTTCACATCAGTGACACGTCAGTGTTCACACTTGATCTGTAACAGGTTTCTGTTGCTGTGAGCTGTGCAGAGTTTTACTCTGGATCCCCTGGTTCAGTTGAGGTGAAACTGATTAGGTGTGGTTATTGATTATACTGTTACTGGTTATTGATTATTTGCCTGATCCTAACCAGACTCTTTGATTACTTTCTCTAATGTTTCCTATAGCAATAGCATCATTGAGGAGGTACCTACTGTTATGATTGAAGCGCACACACACACACACACACACACACACACACACACACACACACACTTACCAGCATGTACGCAGGTGTAAGAGTACTCCAGGTATTTGTAAGTACCAGGACAGGGATTAGAGAAGATGTGGTTGGAGACTCTGACCGAACATTTATGTTTCCCATCACATCTAGAGAGAGAGAGAGAGAGAGAAAGAAAGAAAGAGAGAGAGAGAGAGAGAGAGAAAGAAAGAGAGAAAGAGAGAGACCATAATTTAATCAAGTTCTGCTGTTCATTTTATATTTTATTTCTTCTATTTTGATTAGCTTCTATTTTGGCCACTGTCTTATACAAATTAACCATAACTTTCTGTTTTTATTTTATATTATGTTATATAGCCAAACAGTGACAGCCAGTGACATAAAGTAGGCTGTTAGTGTGATTCAGCGAGCAGAAGTTCAAATTCAAGTGCTGATCTAACAAAGCAACCTCAAACCAGTCATTCTTTAGTGTTTTGCTTTATAGTAGAAACTGTGGACTGTTCGTTATTTACTTTCAGACTCGACTGTAAAGCATCTTGACTGTAAAGCATCTCGACTGTAAAGCATCTCGATTGTAAAGCATCTTGACTGTAAAGCATCTTGACTGTAAAGCATGTTGACTGTAAAGCATCTCGACTGTAAAGCATGTTGACTGTAAAGCATCTCGACTGTAAAGCATGTTGACTGTAAAGCATATTGACTGTAAAGCATCCTGACTGTAAAGCATCTTGACTGTAAAGCATCTCGACTGTAAAGCATGTTGACTGTAAAGCATGTTGACTGTAAAGCATGTTGACTGTAAAGCATGTTGACTGTAAAGCATCCTGACTGTAAAGCATGTTGACTGTAAAGCATGTTGACTGTAAAGCATCCTGACTGTAAAGCATCTCGACTGTAAAGCATGTTGACTGTAAAGCATCCTGACTGTAAAGCATCTTGACTGTAAAGCATCTCGACTGTAAAGCATGTTGACTGTAAAGCATCTCGACTGTAAAGCATCTCGACTGTAAAGCATCTCGACTGTAAAGCATCTCGACTGTAAAGCATCTCGACTGTAAAGCATGTTGACTGTAAAGCATGTTGACTGTAAAGCATCCTGACTGTAAAGCATCCTGACTGTAAAGCATCTTGACTGTAAAGCATCTCGACTGTAAAGCATGTTGACTGTAAAGCATCTCGACTGTAAAGCAGGGTATGACAGCAAAGCCAGATCACAAACCACTGTGTGTGTTGTGCTGCTTGTGCTGTGCTAGAACCGGTCCATTAAAAACCGTGCGGATAAAACATTTGTGGCACTTTGACAATATGTTTTACTCGTGTAACAGAAAAGGGCTCAAGGATTTCAGAAAGCTTATCATGTTGGCAACATTTCGGTCAGGAAACCTTACCTACATGAAGTGAAAGATTTTACCTGAACGGTTTTTAAGGTTTTTAGCTGCTGCTGTGCTAGACCCGAACGGGACTAGCAAAACCGAGACTGTATTACTGTCACTCTAGCAGGCTTGCACGTTATGCTACCCAACAGCGACGTTTATAATTTTTATTACCGACCTGTAAGAAAATGCCTGCCGCAAAACCCGGTCATGAGGCTGCTGCCAGCCTGTCCCCAGCTCTGTAGCTGCAGACGGCCTGTAAACTATTCTCTGTATCCACCGATCCCGTTAGGTTGCTTTAAAACAGAAAAAGCCTAAACCTAATCCATTATGTACTAAGCTACATTTGGCATTACAGCCCCAAACACAACCCGATTTCGGCATAATTGCTAATGTTTTGTTGAGTTGACTCGTATTTACCGCTGCTTAAAACGAATGATTTCCGCTGCCGACAGGAGCGAGTTCTCCACCGGAAGTACAGCCAAGCTGTTTGTTTACAAACATTCTGATTTGGACTACAGCCGGGGGGAAGGTGGCTCACATTCCTACCTCAGAATAAGTCAGTCGTAATATTAAGTAACAAACAGTCTTAATTAGCCTAGTCCAACCTGAGACCAGTCTGAGGCTTAGACTAGTCTTAAACTAGGTTTATACAGCTGGTATATACGATTAGATTAAACCAAGCTACACTAAGCTTAACTAAACTAAACTACACTAAAACCAACTAATTTAAATTAAACTAAACTAAACTGTGACGAAACTTGCTTTTCTCAGTGGTTTACATATTGTATTATATTATATTACGTTACTTTACAATACGTTACGTTACAATGTTACGTTATGTCATATTATGTTATATTGTTATTTTATTGTTATGTTGTGTTGTGTTATGATAGTTTAGTTTATGTTATATTATAATATATATATATATGTGTTTGTACCTCCTGGCCATCTCCCTCAGAGTGTGTGTGTTTCTGCAGCTGGTGGCGGCCGGCTGCCTGCGGGGGGCGCTGTAGCGACAAACTCTCCTACTGGTCCGACCGTAGTTAGCCCTCAGCACCTTGATGACCAGGGCCCCTGCACATACACACACACACACACACACACACACACACACACACACACACACACACACACACTCACACACTAAGGTGTCATCATGGGTAAACAACACCTGAATCCAACAGCATATTGTAGATGGGACTTAGTTCAAACACAATAGAAACACATGCACATAAACACACACACACACACACACACACACACACACACACACACACACACACACAACAAGGAATTAAAAACTGTTATGCACATACCACAGAAGAGTCTGGCCATCTTTTTCTGACAAACACGATGGATCCCTAAAACAAGGAACAGATATTCATTAGTCCCTTCACACACACACACACACACACACACACACACACTCTCTGATACCTACTCCCAGTCACACAGCTGTATGTCGTGTCCATGTAGACACATCTCCTGCGGCAGGGTTTGGCCATGTGACACGCCGACATCTTCACCGTACATTTATATCGACCGTTACATCTGAGAGGGACCAGAGCATTTACAGAGCATAACAATACATTAAAAAGACATTATTATATTTATTATATTATATTTATGTGTTTGAAGTCAAACTTTTTTTTTTTTTTTTTTAGAGCATCTTGCTTCTGTAATTTGACTGATTGAAGTCATTCAAAGGTGTAAACCAATGGGAGATCAGTTATTGGTTGGAAATGTTATGTACGCTTACTGGTGCAACACGAAGGAACCAATAAAAATACACAGTTTTCCAGGTATAAGTAAAAGTAACAGGATTTTGATATGAAATGTTTTTGTAAAGTAGGTGTATATTATGGCATAGAAAATTATCTAACAAAGTTTTTTATTTCATTGTGACTTTAAATACGTGCTACAAAACAAGAAGAAATTCAGCTACTCTTGTAGGCCGAAGGATGTAAAACTAAAAATGTTTTTAGCGGAACAGAAAAATCCCCCGCAAAAACAACAAAGATGTTTTTTACAGCATCTATCAGCCTCTGACAGTCGCCTTGGTAACCATGTGCCTTGGTTGTGAGGCGAGGTAGAGACTGTTTCTTTTTTCTTGTGTAAATGTGTTGCCATCGATGCATTTTATATCGAAAACTGACTCAAATGCAAGGATGGAAGTAACTAATTACATTTACTTACATTACTATAACTGAGTAGCTTTTATAAGCACTTGTACTTTTTTGAGTATTTTTTAAAGTCAGTAATTTTACTTTTACTTAAGTTAATTTTTTCTTAAGTATTGTACTTCATTACATTTTAAAACCCATCTATTACAGAGGACAAATGTTGTAGTGTCTCCATCAGCAACAGAAACTGGATCAACGTAAACTGACAAACTGTGGATCCATTCACAGTGAGAAGAGGAATCTGACTTTACTTTGTTTCTGCACTTTATTTTGCCGTTTCTAATGTTTCCAGTTAAAATAATCTAGTTTGAACTTTTCTAAAAAGGAACTCAGGAACTTTTACTCTGAGGACATTTTAATTGAGAAACTTTTTACTTTTACTGAAGTAGATTTCTACACCAGTACTTTTACTGCTACTTAACTAAAATGTCAGCAAAGTAACAGTAGGCTACTTCTACATGAGTAGGACATTTTTGCACTCTTTCCTTGTTCAGAGTGCAGTCTGTTGTTGTTGTTGTTGTTGTTGTTGTTGTTGTTGTACCTGGTGCTGATGTGGTTCAGGACGGGGGTCATGGAGCAGAGCGGCCGGGCTGCAGAGGCTGGAGGCCGACCGTCGACACAAACATCCGACTCTGAATGACTCGCCTCCACCTGCTGGACCAGGATGAGACCATAACCTGGAGAGAGAGAGAGAGAGAGAGAGAGAGAGAGAGAGAGAGAGAGAGAGAGGGGGGGGGGGGAGAGAGAGAGGGGGAGAGAGAGACAGAGAGAGAGAGAGAGACAGAGAGAGAGAGAGAGAGGGGGGGGGGGAGAGAGAGAGGGGGAGAGAGAGACAGAGAGAGAGAGAGAGAGGGGGGGGGGGGGGGAGAGAGACAGAGAGAGAGAGAGAGAGAGAGAGAGAGAGAGAGAGAGTATATGCAGGATAAATGTATTGAGAACTTCTAGAATGGCTACTAATGTATAAAGACTTTCAGTTGCATCATAAATCTGCTCCCAGCAGCTGAGTCTCCATGATGGAGGAACACTGTAGAATATTCTGTTAGTTAATAAAGTGTAAATCTGTAGAATATTCTGTTAGTTAATAAAGTGTAAATCTGTAGAATATTCTGTTAGTTAATAAAGTGTAAATCTGTAGAAGAAGCTAGAAGCAGAGAGCAGCTGAGTCAGCTTGTTGTGGTGTGGCTGTAGATCCATTCAGTAACGTTCTCAGTAAAAGTGAATAGTGTGATAAGGTGGATTTGGTTACTGTGACACAGTAAACTGTCTTGTCTTTAGCCCTAGTCTCTACTCCAAAACACTCTGAGTTGTAGCTTGAGAAGAGTCAGCTCAGTTAACCTGAACAAACTGTTAGCTAGCTAACTAGCCGGCAAACACACTGATGTTAATGTGAACATGCTAACGCTAGCCGCTACTAGATACGTTAGCTAGTGTGCTAATCGGATGTGTTAACAACAAGACAGTGATGTTAGCTGACCAGATGCTATGGTTAGCTAGCTAACAAGCTGACATTATCTAAACACTAAATCAATCAGATGGATCAGTGATGAAATGATCAGTTCAGTCAGAAACAGACAGAAATTAACCGTCTGTTCAATTCTGTTGAGACGACAGAAACACAGTCAGCTGTTCACAGAGCTGAGGACCTCCAAGATGGCCGCCAGATTAAGTTGAATGGAGTCTCAGTGTAGTAAATCAGATTAGTACCACAGTTCAGGTGCTGCTGCCGGTTCCCGGGGTCACAGGTCACCACTCTCTCTGGATGAAGCACACAGAAACACAGCAGAGGTCAGAACATCAGTCTGTATCTGTATCTGTCAAACAGCTTCACCACCAGTCCTGCTGTACTGGATGCAACGCCAACTGCTGCGGTAACCAGGAAGCTAGCTAGCATCTTCATTGTTTTCTCTGGTTTTTGTATCCATGTTCGCTACTTTGTTTAAAACTAGTTATGAAAAATAGTTTTTAGTATTTCTTGATAAGTTAAAGTTGAGTAACGGAGGAACTGAGTCTGTTTCCTCTCGACTCTGTGGAGACACAAACGACTTTTCTGGAGATATTCTGACAAACAGTTTGGACTCGTTGTTGCAGCAAGAGGCAGCGGAGCTTCAGCTGACAGCTGACTGGAGACAAGACTGTCTGTGGGTCCAACAGCTACAGACAATACTGTCTGTGGGTCCAAGAGCTACAGGAGGAAGAGAGGGATTATATAGAGGAACTAAATCAATGAACTTATCGTTTAACGGCAGCGCCCTGCAGGCAGCAAACACCACGAGTTACAGGATCTGTGTGGCCGCTGGGTGTTTACCTGCTGCTGACAGCAAGCCGCCGCTCACAGACAACACTGGAAGAAACACAGACAGAAGTCAAGACGTTTGGAGGATAAAAGTTAGGTCAGAAGTCAGTAAATGCACAGGAGGTCGTGTTGGTCATACTGGAGCGGAGACTTCTGATATTACTAATAACAGAGTAACATGAAACACATGGTCGACCTGCAGGACAGGAGATAACATACATCTTTATTTCCTTTTATCTTTTATTTAATCAGATAGTCTCATTGAGATCAAGATCTGTTTTTCAAGAGAGCTGAGAGCAAAAACATTCATAAAATTCACAAATATATAATACAGTTCAGTCACACGTTCTAGCAGTCAAACAGTCAGCAAGATAAGACATTTGAAAACGTGATAAAAATGATTACATTACACAAAGGAAATCACTGAGGGGGAGCAAGACGCTAATTTCAAAATGTCTGCAGTCTGTTTCATTAGAGGGACTCAGCTCTGACTTAGTGCTTTTGAGCAGGAACAGACGGTTCATTAATATTCAGGAAAACACACTGACACAAATCATGATATATTTAGAGATTTGGATAAGAAAGGACACTTGCGAACCATTTGGTGTATGACAAAACACTGGCTTCCAGTATTTTAATAACCAGATTGCGTATTTAATAACTCTGGCCATTATGAATGTAAATTGAAATAGGATTTCCAGCCAAGTCAATCATTAAATCCTATTACAGGATAGTAATTATTCCTCAGAGGGTTTTCAATCACACTAAGACTTGATTTAAGTCTTTGCAACACAATTCAACTTTCTCCCTGTTTGTGGGTGATTTGCTTAAAGTTTAAAGTTTATTTCGTATTACAGATGCATAACGATTCCTGGAAGTGACTGCAGGATAAAAAAAGAAGTACATTTAGATGATTTTATGTATTATACAAGATAGTAATACATACACAGGAGGTTTGGATAATTAATTCCCTCACGTTATTTTGCATGGACATTTTCATAATCCGATATGACTACATACTTTCCATAATTAGGTGAATTTACTTGCCTGTATTGATTTGTTTAGTTTAATTAGTGTGATATTTATTTGAATGAAGATCTAGTTAGGCCAGAGAATCTTTACTTCATTATTTGTCCTTCAGGTAAAAACTGAGTTATGAAGGCATTGGCTGGTGATAACACTGAAAAACAAAACGTTATTGTTAGCAAGAAATAAATCTCCCGTAGCCAGGCCTCCGCGTCAAACAAACGGAGATCTGGAGAAATTCAAGCAGAGCAGTTGGTTAGAAAAGGGCGGAGCCTCTGCGGGCCGTCGTCACGCTTCAAGCCGCTTCAAACCAATCAAATTGCTCGAGGGGCGGAGCCTGGCGCTGCTGCTCTCCTGTGTGTTTCCACAACATTCCCCACTCGTTATTTTCGCGTCTAAACGCAGCGTCAGTCCCTTTGGTCTTCAGAACGACCATCTGTTCCACCATTACTGACGTGAGAGGACAGACTGCTAAAACCACACATTTCTCTCTCCCATAATGCATCACAGGCCAGGTTTGATAAATCAAACGTAAACAGCCGTTCCATCTCTGTTTTGGAGCTAAGAAGCTGTAAAGTCGTCCACTCAGTTTGATGTGGAGAGAAAAACTGCTGATAAAAACAAAGCAAGCCTCCGAAGTTTCTGTCCATTTTTATTGCTAGCGTAGCTAAATAAAAAAACAGTTTCTACCGGGACAGAAAGACAAAGCCGAGGTCTGAGAACAGAACCTCTTCCTCTTCCTGTTTTGTGCCGTAAAGCGATCCAGCAGATTTCCCTCCAGATCCACCAGGTGGAGAAACTATGGAGGATGATTACCATAAATATACTTAAGTCTTAATGTGGTGATGATTTATTGACATTAAAATGATACATGGAGCACCTTTAACTTGTTTTATATCAATTTACATGCTTCTTATTCAGTTCGAACAGACGTTTTGTAAATCATATGCACATAATGTATTACAGCAAAATACATTTACATTTTACATACATTTTTTGTCCCAACAGGACGGCCACTCCTGGGCTCTGCACACACACACACACACACACACACACACACACACACACAGCCTCTCACTCTTTTCATCTCTCTCTCTTTTGAAGCCGTCTTCTGCACTCTGACGCTGAGCGACAGAAAGACACTGACGACTCAGCTGAGTTTCAGATGGACTTTTTAAAGGTTTTTAAAGGTTTCTTCATATCGACAACAGTTGTAAACACTTAGAAATAAAAATAAAATAAAACAGAGCTATGTTTAGATTTGGGTTATGACTAAAAAATGTCATTTTCCAAGCAGAAGTCAAACTCTTGAAGAATCTATATGGATACAGTGACAGGTCATAATGTTAAAGGTTGATGAAATAATAATGAAAATGTTAATTTAAGGTTGAAGAAGAAGTGAATTTTTTAAAGAGGAAGAAGTTGAAGAAGTGAAGTAACGTTGTTGGTACTCACAGATGACAGCGCTCAGTCTGAGTAGAAACTTGCAGTTCATGATGTTGAACTTCAACTTTTCATCGCTGGAAATATTTTCAAATTTTCAACAGAATTTTCTGGATTTTGGCAATTTTGAAACAAATTCCAGTTTTTTTTTTGCAGAGGAGTGTTTTCCTGAGTTCAATGTTGGAAACTTCAGATATTATCCAGCCACTGAGAGAGAGAGAGAGAGAGAGAGGGGTAGTACACACACACACACACACACACACACACTACACACACACACAAACAGAATATTCATCTCTTCAGCCCCTCCAGCTGTCAATCAACTGAACAAACAGCTGACTCATCATTAGACCCTCAGGATGTTGGAATAACACACTGCATTCTGGTGTGTGTGTGTGTGTGTGTGTGTGTGTGTGAGAGAGAGAGTGAGAGAGTGTGTGAAACAAAAAGAGACAGAGGAAGCAGAAAGTTAGTCATAGCGAGTGTGAAAAGAGAGTGTGTGTGTATGTGTGCGTGTGTGTGTGAGAGAGAGAGAGAGAGAGAGAGTGAACTGACCCTGAGTGGTTTAGAGAGAGAGATGAAGATTTAAGAGATGAAAGGAGAGGAGAGAGAGAGTGAGTGTGTGTGTGTTAATGTGTGTGTGTCCGTCACAAAGCTCTGTAATAGAAATCCAGTGTAACAGCTAGATGCCTCGAGGGCGACAAGTCTCTCTCTCTCTCTTTCTCTCTCTCTCTCTCTCTTTCTCTCTCTCTCTCCCTGTCTCTTGCTCTCTCTTTCATTCGTTGTCTTCTTCTATTTTTGTTCCCCCTACTCTTCTCTCCCTGCTCTCTCTCTCTTTCTACCTCTCTCTCTCCCTCTTCTCCTTCATTGGCTCTCTGTTTTCTCTCGCTTTCTTTTTCCCTTCCTCAACCTTGATTTCCCTCTCCATGTCTCCCTCTCTTCTTCTTCTTTTTAAAATCTCTCTCCCTCTTCTTCCTCTTTTTAATTCCCCCCTTACCTTTTTCCCTCATCCTCTCTCTCGCTCCCTCTCTTATTCTCTTCCTCTCTCTTTTTATGTTTTTCTCTTCTGTCTCTCTTTCTCTGGTTTTACTCTCTCTCCTTCACCTCTTTCTCTCCTTTCTTTCTTTTAAAACACAAATCTAAAGGAACATCAGACCGATTGAAGGGAGAGGGGAAATGAAACTGTGTGTGTGTGTGTGTGTGTGTGTGTGTGTGTGTGTGACAGAGAGAGAGAGATGGGAACAAAGTAATTGGCCTCGGTCGCCCCAGATAGGAGCCGGAGTGTCAGGAGAGAGAGAACACAGAGGGACGAGAAGAAGAAGAAGAATCCTACTGGGAGGAAGAGGAGGAGGAGAGGAGGGGGAGAGGAGAGGAGAGGAGAGGAGAGGAAAGACTGATGAACTTCAGACAGAGGCTGATCACTCTCTCTCTCTCTCTCTCTCACACACACACACACACACACACACTCTTCACTGTGGGCGACCCTCTGCAAAAAAAACAGAACATGGAGACAAACAGAGCATTTCCTCTCTATGCAATACAGTAATACTTAAAAAATTATAAAACAATAATAAGCATTTTAAAAATAATAGCATTGAGAAGTAGGAGGTTTTAAAAGCAGATGAGCTGCAGTAACTTGACCCTGTTAAAGCAGGTCATGTGATCTGACATCATCAGCCTCTCTGCCGTCTGTCCTCACCTTCTCTCATGAACCTGGATAAGCTCTTCACCTGCTCTGGCTCTGTTTACATGCACACAGTTTCTCTGTTCGAGCCTCCAGAGCTACAAACACATCCTGACCCACCGTAACCTGTTCTGCAGCAGCCGGTGGTTCGGTGCAACATGATCTGAGAAACAGCGAAATGAGCACAAACTCTGAAACACAGATTTATGTGCTGTGGACACAAAATTTGTGAAAATGCCGTTCCTCCACCACAAATTGGATTCTGTGACAAAAACATGAATTGGACATTTTCAGCTGCAGGTTGGCTAACGGTTAAGTTTAGGCAACTAAAACAACTTGGTTAAGGTTAGGGAAAGGCTTTGGTCGGTTAAATAAGAAAAATTTGACTCACAGTAGAAATTTGCTCCGATATTGAAGTCAAACTCATCGCCCATCCACCACCCGACAACGCCCTGACTGTCCACTGAGCTGCTTCACTGTGACTCTACCTTCTGTTTGTAGTTGTGCCTCCTTCACGTAACAGTTTAGTGCTGGGAACACATATTTCTCTCACTTTTCATGCACAGAGCACACATTTTCATTTGAAGAATTCCCAGAGATCAGGCTGCGGTGCCTTGCTCAAAATAACTTTAATTGTAGTTGTTGAGACCGCTGTTAGTTCCACTGAATATATAATGAAGAGCCCACATTATGGAGCCGGCTTGTTTTCTTGTGTCCTTGTAACCTAAGCAGCCGGTTGGTGACCTCTGACCTCTTCTGCTGTCAGCCATCCATCAACAGAGGATTGAGTTCTGTTTGTCCGTCAGTCTCTTCTTTCCCTCCAACTCATCTTCATCTACCTGACACACTCCTCACTGACCCTGTACCAGTTAAGTCCCAATGAAACGACACCCTGCTTCCTTAATGTGATGTATTTCCTGTTGAAACAGGATGTTGGGGTGGCACATAACACAGGGAGGGATCATTCAAATGTGTAAATGGGATATCAGTTAGGGAGAGAGAGGCAGTTTTATTGGACAAGAAGGGCGGAGGGGCCGGATGTTTTATTGGCTGGAGTTTTTATTTACGCCTCCTGGTGCAGCATGAGGTCACCATTAAAGATACGCAGTTTTCCAGGAACTGGAACTACCCTGGACTACCCTGAACTACCCTGAACTACCCTGAACTACCCTGGACTACCCTGAACTACCCTGAACTACCATGGACTACCCCAAACTACCCTGAACTACCATGGACTACTCTGAACTACCCTGAACTACCATGGACTACCCCAAACTACCCTGAACTACCATGGACTACCCCAAACTACCCTGCACTACCCTGGACTACCCTGGACTACCCTTAACTACCATGGACTACTCTGAACTACCCTGAACTACCCTTAACTACCATGGACTACTCTGAACTACCCTGGACTACCCTGAACTACCCTGGACTACCCTGAACTACCATGGACTACTCTGAACTACCCTGGACTACCCCGAACTACTCTGAACTGCCCTGAACTACGCTGGACTACCCTGGACTACCCTGGACTACCCTGATCTACTCTGAACTACCATGGTCTACCTTGAACTACCCTGGACTACCATGGACTACTCTGAACTACCCTGGACTGCCCTGGACTGCCCTGAACTACCCTGGACTACCCTGGACTACTCTGAACTACCCTGGACTACTCTGAACTATGCTGGACTACCCTGGACTACTCTGAACTACCCTGGACTACTCTGAACTACCCTGAACTACCCTTAACTACCATGGACTACCCTGAACTACCATGGACTACCTTGAACTACCCTGGACTACCATGGACTACTCTGAACTACCATGGACTACCCTGGACTACCCTGGACTACCCTGAACTACCCTGGACTACCCTGAATTACCCATGACTACCCTGGACTACTCTCAACTACTCTGGACTACCCTGGACTACTCTCAACTACTCTGGACTACCCTGGACTACTCTGGACTACCCTGGACTACTGCAGACTCTGCCCGATATCAAATCGTTTCCAAATTGGTCTTGAAAACCGTGTATCTGTTCCCAGCTTAAGGAATTTCACAAAAAGTATTAATGGAGTTTTATTATACAAAGTGTTTTGGGCCTTTGGTTCATCAAACTTATTTTACCCTGACTTGCCCAGGGAGGAGTTTCAGTTCCACACAGTCCCACTGGGAGCTGCCCAGTACAACCAGTGTGACAGACTGGCTGTACTGGAGTCTGGTTACTGGCTGTCAAACATTGATCAGCCTGTCTGTCTTATAATGGGCCTGTCAGTCAGACCGGTGACATC
This sequence comes from Centroberyx gerrardi, assembly GCF_048128805.1. NCBI lineage: Eukaryota > Metazoa > Chordata > Actinopteri > Beryciformes > Berycidae > Centroberyx > Centroberyx gerrardi. The sequence continues at coordinate 26,599,982 of NC_136015.1, read as the reverse complement.
ATCACTCATCTCTGCTCTACTTTACCTTCTTCTCATTTCCTCTCTGTCGGCCTTCTCTCCTCTTCTCTTCTCCTTTTCTTTCCCACCTTCCTCTCATCCAGTCTGGTTCTGTTCACGACTCAGGTTAATGACAGCCAACACTGCCGTCGACACTACTGCAGTTTAGTCTAGTTTAGTTTAATCTAGTCTAGTTTGGTTTGGTTTAGTTTAATCTTGTCTAGTCTAGTTTTGTTTAATCTAGTCTAGTCTAGTTTAGTTTAGTTTAGTTTAATCAAGTCTAGTTTAGTTTAATCCTACTGCACTAAAACCCAGCAGTGAAGTGATTATAAATATATATATATTTTATAATTATGATTATTATTATTATCAGACAATGTGCAGAGTAACAGTATTAGTAGTTAGTAGTTACAGTTTCGTTTGGTTTGGTTTAGATTCATTGAGTTTCGTTCAGGTTATTTTAGTCTAGTCTGGTTTACTTTAATTTCATTTTGTTCAGCCTAGTTAAGTCTAATTTAGCTGAGTTTAGCTGCATTTAGTTTCAATCCCAAGATTTAGTTATCTGACGTCACGTCAACATGGCGGCTACACTGTGAACGCGACACAGCATAACATCCTCAAAAATTCAGTTTGATTTTCAGGATCACATGACCTTCAATCCATCAGAACACCTGTGTGCTAAATGGTTAAACCAAGCGTCTAAAACCACGGGTCTGCTAGAGTGATTGACAGGTCGCCCGCCCAGTGTTCGACAGGTCGCCAATTACGGGTCAATAGTAGGCGGCGCTGCGGCTCTGCAACAACCCAAACTCCGCCCCCTCCACCTGGCTCCGCCCTTCGCTTCTTTTTGGCTGCTCCGGCTCCACAAATAGTCAACATGGCGGCGACCGTAAACACAAACTCCAGGCTTCCAAACGGCCCGTCAGAAGACACCGGAGGAAGAACACTCACTACTTTAAAGTCTGTGGGTGAAACAGATACATTTGAAACAGCTGCTAATGTTTTATGCTAATAGCTAGCTAACGTTGCCAAATATCATTGACATAACATTAGCTGTGGCATGGAAAACAGTATTTTACGCTGTGCAAAGAAATCTCACAGGTGTCCATGTTTCTCTTCTTTCTCTCTTTTTCTGTTTTTTCCGAGCTGCAGCACCAGCTGGGTTGCAGGGTTTTGTGGGTATTGAAGTCCTCAGAATTCAAACAGTTGCCTCTCGCTGTCATCTGGGGCCGCCAGCGTGCGAAGTCGCCCGGAGCAGCTTGAATTTTTGATCAGCTCTCCTCACTCTCTGAGCTGGATGCTTCAGTTGGTCTAACCTGCTGAATAAACCAACAGAGACGCAGCGCAGCCCGGGGAAGCCGGCGGTGCGAACGCTGGGAGATGAAAAACAGTTTGCAGCCGAGGAAGAGCCGCGACCGAGAGGCAGAACCCGAGAACTGAGAACCTGAAACTGTAAAGACGGAAAAAAACTGACAAGAAAAGGAAAAATAAGATGTGTCCTCCTTTTATAGGTGTGTTGGATGGAGTGTGTGTGTGTGTGTGTGTGTGTGTGTGTGTGTTTCTAAGTGTGCTCACAAAGGTATTGACAGACACACACACACACACACGCACACACACACACACACTCACACACACACACACACACACACACACACTTGACTGAGATTCCCAGGTAGTACACTGTTCTCTCTGCTTTCTGATGTCTCTTTCTCTGGTTGTGAGGAGGGAGTTTCTCACTGTAGAAAGCACACACACACACACACACACACACACACACGCACACACACACACACACATACACACACACACACAGAAGCCTGAGCAGATGTAGCGGCAAACTTTTCAGATCTAAGCTGAAGCAGAGAGGGATTATGGGAAGTTTGATATGCAAAGGGAGGCTCGGGATCCTTTTCCAGCAGAGTTTGCACTTTTTTGCTCTCTCTCTCTCTCTCTCTCTCTCTCTCTCTCTCTCTCTCTCTCCCTCTCTCTCTCTCTCTCTCTCTCTCTCTCTCTCCCTCTCTCTCTCTCTCCTCTAACATATCTATCAGGAAGTAATGTGTTTTATGTTTCCGGTTCTTCAACAGAAGAAGAACTGGGTAGTTAGCAGGAGCAGCGAGAGCCACCATGTTGAACAGAGAGAGGAAACCCTAACCCAACTCAACCTGAACTGTTGGCTGCATATGTTTATATAATATTTATATATTGTTTAAATTCTATTTTTATTGTTTTTATTGCTTTTATTTTTTTGGTTTTATTTTGTTTATATATATATATACAAATATATATATTTTGTATATATGTATATTGTTGTTTGTGTTCTATTTTTTCTTCCCTGCTGTATCCTAGTACTACTAAAGTTTCATGTAATCTTATTGTGTGTGTGTGTGTGTGTGTGTGAGTGTCTGAGTGTGTGTGTGTGTGTGTGGTTGCCAATGGGAGTTGGTGGCACCATCGCTGCTATTTTGAGGTCTGGTTGCCATGGGAACAGCTGGATTGGTATGAAAGCCATCAGGTTGTGGCGATAGTTGGTTAGTGTGTGTGTGTGTGTGTGTGTGTGTGTGTGTGGATGGGTAAACAGGCAGACAGATTGATGGAGCGATAGCCAGTCAGTCAAACAGACAGATGGAGACAGACAGTCAGTAAACCAGCCAGTCAGGAGACTTGGAGAAACCTGAACATCATCTTTTCCTTCCTTCCTTCCTTCCTTCCTTTCTTCCTTCTGTCCTTCCTTCCTTCCTTCCTTGCTTATAACCTCTGACCTAGAGATATCATACATCACATGAATATTTTTCTTTTCTAATATTAATTTATCATCGTCTTTCCTTACTTCCATCCCTCCTTTCTTTCCTTTCATCTTCCTTCCCTCCAACCTTAATTCATTTGACAAACAAGTATACATTTTTTAATATGTGTGCTGTTTTTGACTGGGAATTGATCATTTCATCACTGATCCATCCGATTGATGTGGGTGATGGTAGCTTAGAGCGGTGGTTCTCAACGTGGGGTCCGGGGACCACCAGGGGTCCTTGAGGGGGTTCCAGGGGGTCCCCAGCAAATTGATGAATTGTTAAATTTCAGTCTTTTTCAGTTTACAGTCATGGAGTTCTGGACAAAATCAAATCTGACAATAAAGATATCCTCAGATTTGGGTCCAAGAGACAAAATCTCATCAAATGGGGGTCTGTGGCTCTACTGTGGACTGGATTAGGGTCCTTGATATGAAAAGGGTTGAGGATCACTGGCTAGAGGCTACAGAGACAGGTTTGGGACCTGTTTCTGTTGCTTCAAATCCCCAAACTGGCTGGGAAAATATGGAGGAGCCCCTGAGCAAGGCACTGAACCCCGGAGTTCAGTCAACTTTCCCGGGATAAAGGCTAAAAACAAAACATGACAAGTCTGAAGTCAGTGCCCCTCTATCATTTATTACTTCATTCATTCAGGCTCTTTGTTCAGTAGCTGACTCAGACTAACATCGTCTTCTTCTTCTTCTTCTTCTTCTTGTTCTTCTTCCCCCTTGCCAGGAGCCGTCAGATCAGGTGTCTTCCTCTGTGGTGTGATTACCTCAGAGTTAATGAGCCGTGTAGTCATTACCCCTCATTACCAGCACTGTGTGTGTGTGTGTGTGTGTGTGAGGTATCAACATAATTGCTGTCTGTTCCAGGATGATGAAGAGCCTTTTAGTTGGATGAGTGTTGTCAGATGAGTCTGCATCATGTTGTTCCTCTGTGTTCTCTCTCTCTCTCCCTCTCTCTCTGTCTCTCTCTCTCTCTCCCCCTCTCTCTCCTCTCTCTCTCCCTCCCTCTCTCCCTCTCTCTGTTCACTCAATCTCTCTCATCCTTCTCAGTCTTTTCTCTTCGTCCTTTGTTTCTCCCTCTGTCCCTCTCTCTCTTATCTCGGTGTGGAGATCAATAGCAATCAGAAATCAATCTTAAACTCTCTCTCTCTCTTCGCCTCAGAAACTCTGACACATTGTCCAAGTTTGCTCCACCAAGCTGCATTATGTTAAATTTGTATGTGAAAATCCAGTCTTCTTATCATCTTAAATCACAGAGTGTGTGTTCAGCAGAGCAGAGCGTCTCATCCCCACTAGGTGAGACGCTGTAGATTCTCCCTGTTTGTCCAAATTAAATTGTGCTGTCAGTTTGCTCTCTGGTGGGAAATCGATCCAGTAACTCGTAAAAACGGTTTGAATATAAGAAAAATAAAAAGATCAAGGTATCGAGTTACGTTCCTCGTTAAGCAAGACTTCCACTTCTTGTCAAAAACAAGAAGTGCCTCTCATCCCTTTGGTATAAATCATCACAGAGCATGAGCATGCTGTGTGCTGTTTACTGATGTCGTGTTACAGGATTTCTGGGTAATGAAGTCCTCAAAATTCAAACAGTTACCTCTTGCTGCCATTTGGGGTCTCCAACGTGCAAAGTTGCCCAGTGCTTCTTTAAAACAAGGCAAGAGTAACATGTTCAGTCTCCCTTACAGCCAATCAGGAACAAATATGTCACCTTGTTATATATCACCATTTTGACCTGTGATTGCAGCGCCCCCCTTGGACCAAACAGTGTAAGTGTTGTGAAAATGTCGCCACAGTAGTGAGATGCATCATTCCTCTAAGTATCGTCAAAATGCGATCAGCGGTGGCTGAAATATCACGTGACACACGGACAAACAAATGAACGATGTAGCGCTCCACTTGGGCCAGTCAGTGTAATAATAGTTATTTTATATTATTATTAGCTGTAGTACAGTATTAGTATTATTGTTGTTGTTGCCATTATCATTACTGGAAAGTATGCATTTTAGGGGGACTTTTATTTTGAAAACACCCACTGAAAAGAGCACAGGTGAAGTCTAGCAGGTTTTGATTGGCAGCAGACTGTGCTGTTTGGCTTTGTGTGACACAGAGGGATGAATGGAAACCGGCCTGTAAAGCATGTAAATGAAAACATGCCCAGAAACATATTTCTAATGTTTTTCCAGGTAAAACTGAGCTTGGTTTACAATTAAATGGAGAACCGACTCGTTTGGGCCTACAGCAAACATTAGCTTGCGAGTTTCCAGTTTACTGCCCAGGAGGAGGTTTTACCAAAATGAAATCACCAACAAAACAATTTTACAAGACTTCACTAAGTTAAAGGTGGAATTGCAAGAAGCCAAATCTAAAACAAAAGGCATCTCTCTCAGGATGGCTGCGTTCCCTTTATGGACAAACTCTTCATATGAAGTGAGTAATAATTCAGGATGTTACAGATTTCAATTCGTTATCTAGTCACACAACAGACCTGCAGTTTGTGTGACTTGTCCTGTGGGATCCACAAACAAAGTCGATGAAAAACAGCATTTATTTGGTATGGTTGTTGGTCAAGTGATTCATTAAATCCATCTGCATTTTAAATACAGGGTTTTGCCCCAGGCGGATCTGATGTGGATCCCAGCGGACTGCCGGATCTGCTGGTGAGTGAACATGTTTCCTGAACTCTCTGGCTTTGGGTCTCTGCAGTGCTGGATTCATGCTTTCCTGGGCTGCAGCATTCAGCCTGAAGGTGTTAAAGTCTGGAGCGTATTCACAAGTTTTATATCCTGAGGGCTTGCTAGATGTCTCAGAGTGTTGCAGACTCATGGTCTTGGTCCAGGACTTAATCTGTCTCGGTCTGGTCTTGGTCCGGAGCTTGGGCCTTGATTTTCTTTAATATTCTCTGATACTGTGCTCTTATATAGGCTACATGCTGTATTCTGTCTGTATGCTGTTTTCAGAGGATTTTTGCATATTCTGGTCTCTGTCTGAACTGGGTCTGGTTTCTGTCTGGACCGGTTCTGGCCTGGGTCTTGTTGTGGTTTCAGCTGGTTGGTTTTGGTCTAGCTCTTGATTTCTACCAGGTCCATTCTTAGTCTTGCCATGGTTTTGACTGATTCTGGGCTTGTGTTGAATTGGTCTTCTGGTGTTGACATGGTTTTACTGGTTCTGGTCTTGATGGTGTATTGGTCTTGACTGGTTCTAGTGTTGCTGTCATATTGGTCTTGACTCAGCCTGGTCAAGCCCGTTGTTGAATTGGTCTCTGTTGGTCTTGCTTGGTTCTGGTCTTGGTTGTGTACTGGTCTCGACTGGTTTTGGCCTTGACTGTATATTGGTCTTAGCTAATTCCAATTTGTTGTTGAATTATCCTCAACTAGGTGGGTCTGGGTGTTGTCTTGGTTTTGACTGGTTCTGGTCTTGTTCTTGGTCTGGCTTGTTTTGGTCTTGATTGTGTGTTGAATTCGACTGGTTTTGGTTTTGATTGTATATTGGTCTTGACTGGGCCCGGTCTTGGTGTTGAAACGGTCTCAAATGGTTCTTGTCTTAGGTGTTGTCTTGGTTTTGACTGGTTCTGGTCTTGGTATTGATCTGGCTTTGTCCTGGTCTGGTTTTGGTCTTGATTGTGTATTGCTCTTTATTTGGTGTTCAGTTGGTCTCAGATGGTTCTGGTCTTGGTGTCGTCTTGGTTTTGACTGGTTCTGGCGTGGTGTTGGTCTGGCTTGGTTCTGGTCTTGGTGTTGAACTGGTCTCAGATGGTTCTGGTCTTGGTGATGTCTTGGTAATTGTATCTTGAAGTATAAAAGTAAACCTCTGTGGCTCATTTTCTCTCTTTCCTCCCATAGTGCACAATTAGTTTGAACCCTGCTGGTTTTTTGCACCATAATTCAAATTAGAAATTGTTTGACTCACTTTGTCACTCGGCCTTCAGCCATTCATCAGCATGCTTATCTAGGCCTCAGATAGTTTTAATAGAATAAGCATTGAACAGCCTGAGGCGAAGTGAAAACCCTGGTTTGGGATACTCGATGCAGCACGTTGTCGGTGTTCAGGTGGATTGCAGAGCGTCCCTGCAGAAATATTTCAGCCTTGAGGATTTGGTTAAGTTTCAGCCCACGATCACAGCAAGCTGAAACATCACAAACACACCTCATTACTCAGCAAGTGGCTTTCTGCTTTATTGAACTGGACTGCAGCTCTCTGATACAGCTGACTATAAATATGTAAATATTCTCTCTCTCCCTCTTCTCGTTTTCTCAGCCTCTCTTATTCTCTCTGCCTCTCTTTTGTTCTCCCTCTACCTCACTCTCTTTCTGCCTTTCTGCCAACCTTTTTTTCTGCATCTCCTCCTGTGTCTCTGTCTCTTTCTGATTCTCCATCTCTTTCTCAATAGAATAAAGTCATCTGTATGCATGAAAAGCGACTGTGTTTTTGCCACATTGGAAACTAGAGCAATCTTCAAGATTTATCGCCACATCTGCCGAGGTTGCTGGGAATTTGTCTGTGTGCTCAGGACAGACACAAGACAGAGCATCAGGAATACATTTATATATACACCTTATTCTAATGTAAACACCTTATAGAGAGACAGACCCAGTATTTTACACCTAAACCACTAACTGTGTGCAGCACTGTCCTGTAACTGTAAACATGGCATCGGCAACAAAAAATAGTAGATTGAAATTTTTGCTCTATAAACATTTCTCGGAGGCAGAGCTGCTCTGGAGGCAGAAATAATCTGATTGGTTGAGTTAAGCCTCAGTGGGCGGAGCCACAGAACAACAGGAACTTAGCTAACTAGAGAACTTGAATGGTAAAGTACGAACTCTGGTCAAAATATAAATAAAAAATATAAATGGCAATGACTTTTTTTCCTTCATTCATGACCATGGCATTAATGATGTTGGAAGCTCAGCAGCTAGCCAGCTAGCTTATCTAGATAGCTATAGGCTAGCATGGCTAGTTTCAAATCCTAGGTTATCTAGGTTAAGTTAGCTAGGTCAGCTAGCTAACTAGCTAACCTAGATAATTTAGTATGGTAGATTGTATTTTTTCAGTTAGCAGCAGAGTGCTAGGCTTCATAATATTAGCTTCCTCCTCTCTTACCTCTTGTCTTTTTCACTGAGCTTCAGTCTGATGTTACTTAGCCAGAGAAACTGTGGTTCCATCTGCTGTCTTGTTGCTGTGACCCTTGACCTCCTTACTTTATTACTTATTAAACCTGTTTTCAACCAAGCTAGCCTCCTTTTGAGATGAATAATCTGTTTTTCAAAGGAGATCTGGCGAAGAAAGCAGCATCAAGACAAAGTTGAAGACCAACAACATACAACTTTAACTTACTATTGGTTGTTGCTCTAGGAATTTAATTCTGCTGTAGATTTCAGCGTAAGTTGTTCTGGGTAGGAACTCCAGCTAAATTTTATTTATACCTATACCTATTACATATTCATACTCTTATACCATTCCAACTCGTGTACAGCGTTTCTCTATTTCCTTGCGGTATTCAAAACACACAGCAATATAACCTGGATCTGTATATATTTCTGTTTATTCTTTTTCCATCATATCTTCATATCTATCTGTGCAGTCAGTCAGGTTCCAACAGAGAGCCATGTGCATACTGTATAGAGAAACTGTACAGAGAAGAAAAACACTAATTATTTACTACTATATGCTTATATACTACTTTCTTTTATATGGACTTCACAAAGAAAGAGCCTACCTAGATCTAACTGATCAACAGTCAGTAACAGAACACAGAGGTGTGACCAAGTCAACTTTGCTCGAGTCCCAAGTCAGTCTCAAGTCTTGAGGCACAAGTCTCAAGTCAAGTCCCAAGTCTAAATGTAGATCACCAAGTCAAGTCCAAGTCATTAATGTCAAGTCTCAAGTCTAAATGTAGAACAGCAAGTCAAGTCAGAACAAATCAAGAGTCCAGTATCAATTTAATATCTTAAAGAAAACTAAATATCTAGGACTTTTCAATGCAATATGGTTTTAATAGGATAAAAACTTGGTAATGGTTCGTTAACATCGTGTCACAGTTGGCAACGTTACCTGCTGTCTCTGCAGCTTTCATATAATGTGCAGCAGTGTCACTAGTGGCTCGGTTACAGCCAGACAACAGCAGTCAAGTGGGAAACCATCTGCTTCTCAGCTTACCTGCCGTCCGTCCAGCCTGGCGTCAGGATCCCCGCCAAGCAGAGAGGTTTAAAGGGGAGCGGTCAGCTGTTAAAGGGGAAGGGGTGTTTGTGCTTGTGACCAAATTAGCCAATCACAAAATGTGCTTCAAAAAAGCCAGAGACATGTGTGAAGCAGAAATAATTTGGGAAGACAATTTATCCATCTCCTAATGTTGAGGGGGACATGTTTCCCTGTCTTCCCCCAAATCTACGCTTATGCACACACACACACACACACACACACACACACACACACACACACACACACACACACGCTGGTAAATGTTGGCTGTTCAGTGTTTCATCGCAGTGTGATCGCTGGACGCTCGTTGGCTGCAGTCTTATTTTGGCCGTCTGTAGTGAAATCTCTGTACAGAATGAACTAGATGGCTTGTTTATTCTCTGTGGGAGTTGGCTCTATCAGGGCTACACTGACAGGAGGCTCACACACACTCACACACACACACACACACACACACACACAGAGTAGGGCTTCATAATTAATTGTGTAAAATAATATATTGCGATTTAATTAATCAGTTTTAGTTTAATTTAAAATGCCTGCTGCCGTTGGAAATAGCCAAGATGTCAACAACCACGCTGTCGAGCAAAATAATCAGGATAATAATCAGGATTATTATTTTAGCTGTAATACTGCAGCTCTAACACTCAGACACATTAAAGCACACAGACAGAAACTGAGATACAATTTTGTGCACCGGCTGCAGCGGTTGGTATCCTAAAACTTTAACTGTTTTACCAGCCTACTTGATTTGAAGTATAGGTAAGGACGTTCAAACGACGGCCGGTTACCTGCCTGCTAAGGTGTAGATTTATATAAGTTCACACTACAGGATTTTAGGCCTGATTTTGCACCCGGACAAGCTTTTGAGATCTAAGACTAAATGTCTGTGTCAGAGCGACTGAAGCTCGTTGGGTTTGAGTCGTCTCACACTTCTGCACATTTTTAAACATGTTTGATTTTGTCAGCATTAAATCTGCAACTACTGGAAGCTGTTGAACAACACGACATCATCCCGGCTTCATCCTTCACCTCCCACTCGCTCTGCAGAACAGAGCGCTCACGCTGCCCACGCCTCCACATTCAGCCTGTCGCCCACCGCTTCTTCTTCTTCTGCACAAACGAGCTCACAAGCTTCATTTTTCACACAATCAGGTGACAAACAAAGTCAGGTTTGATGTTTGTTTTAGGGAGGCAGTGGCAGAAATATCTCAGGTGATAATATCTCAGGTGATATCTCAGGTGATAATATCTGTAATAATATCTCAGGTAATATTATCTCAGGTGATAATATCTTAGGTGATAATATCTCAGGTGATAATATCTGTGATAATATCTCAGGTAATATCTCAGGTGATACTATCTCAGGTGATAACATCTTAGGTGATAATAACTCAGGTAATATCTCAGGTGATAATATCTGTGATAATATCTCAGGTAATATCTCAGGTGATACTATCTCAGGTGATAACATCTTAGGTGATAATAACTCAGGTAATATCTCAGGTGATAATATCTGTGATAATATCTCAGGTAATATCCCATGTAATATCTCAGGTGGTAATATCTCAGGTGATAATATCTCATGTAATATCTTTGGTAATATCTCAGGTGATAATATCTCATGTAATATCTTTGGTAATATCTCAGGTGATAATATCTCAGGTAATAATATCTCATGTAATATCTTTGGTAATATCTCAGGTGATAATATCTCAGGTAATAATATCTCATGTAATATCTTTGGTAATATCTCAGGTGATAATATCTCAGGTGGTAATATCTAATGTAATATCCCAGGTGATAATATCTTAGGTGGTATCTTATGTAATATCTCAGTTGATAATATCTCAAGTGATATCTCATGTAATATCTCATGTGATGATATCTCAGGTGATAATATCTCAGGTGGTAATATTTCAGTTGATAATATCTCAGGTGATATCTCATGTAATATCTCAGGTGATAATATTTCAGGTGGTAATATCTCAGGTAATATCTCAGGTAATATCTTTGGTAATATCTCAGGTGGTAATATCTTAGGTGATAATATCTCATTTAATATCTCAGGTGGTAATATCTTAGGTAATAATATCTCATTTAATATCTCAGGTGATATCTCTGATTTTGATGAAACTTGGAGGGAGGATGCATCTAGCTCCTGATTGGCCCGAGGGCCGCCTGCATCATCCGTGGGGGACGGCGTGTTCACTGCTGCCTTGATGCCTTGACTTGAGTCTAGCTAGTCCTGAAGATGCAAACGTCCACTTAAACACACACACACACACACACACACACACACACACGCACACACACACACACACACACACACACACACAGCTGGCAGGGTGTGTGTGTGTTTGCCTGCGGTATTGAAGTCTTACCAATCCCTGTGTGAGTGAATTATTGGGCGTCAGATGTGGCGTCTGTCCTGTTGGTGCTGCAGTCAGATAAGCCTGGCGAGCGGCTCGGGGCCAAACGCTGAGGAATTAACTGCGTCGCTCGTTTCCCCTCCAACCTCCGGTCACACTGACAGGTCTGCTGGGTCTGGAGTTTCAAATAAACAAAGCGGTGTCTTTGTTCTTATTAATGCTAGTCTTCTTTCCTCAACACTGCAACAATGGGACATTTTCTTTTACAGAGAGAATCTGTCTTCCTGGGTTGTCGCTGAGCAAATATTGCTGCAAACATTTGAACAGTTCTGTTTGGAAGGAGGTAACCACCGCCAGGAAAAGGAACGTCTATTCACACAAAATGATTTGAGTCAGGTGATTTTAGTAGATTTTAGTTGTGTACATGCTGCAGTAGCAAGCAGAGTCTTCTGCCGCTGCCAGAGCATTGTTGTTGAGGAAATTAAGAGAGATAATGCAGTAAATGTTGGACTTTGGGATCCACAGTGCAGCTGTCCGGCTACAAAACACTTTTGCCACATGAGCTATTTGGAGAAGTTTGATGTTTTCTGCTGTTTTTGAAGCTATATAAAGATAAAAAGATGGCTGTGTTAAAATTGTTATTGGTCAACTCAGAATGACACTTTTACAAACGGGATCCCCCAGACTGCAGAGACACTGAATAATGAACTTGAGGTAATAATGTTTTTCCCCAAACTAGACGTTGTGTTTTGAAATAAAATTAATCAAATAGTGTTTCTGATCTTATTTATCTCTCCCAGTTTCCCTCGACTCACAGGCAGTGTGACTTTTTACATTTTGTTTCCAGTAGAGATAATTTATCAGAGAGCTGCTGTACAGGAAGGAGGATCAGCCATTTCACACTGTAACCATGGTGATAAAAAATATTTTTCTCATCATAATTCATTCAAGAGTTTTCCAGGAAAAACAGTCAGTAGACTACAGTAGAGTGGCTGACCTGTGGCTAAAACAGTAAGTAGACTACTGGCCTGTGGCTAAAAGTCAGAAGACTACAGCAGAGTGACCAGCCTGTGGCTAAAACAGTCAGTAGAATACAGTAGAGTGACCGGCTTCAGATCCATTGCTGGCTTCAGAGTGAGACTGACTTGGATTGTCGCTGGTTTCCAATCCCACTTTATCTGTCTGTCTCTCTATCTCTATCTCTGTCTCTCTTTCTATCTCTCTCTCTCTCTCTCTCTCTCTCTCTCTCTCTCTCTCTCTCTCTCTCTCTCTCTCTCTCTCTCTCCTCCTTCTTCTCTCTAATAATCTGTCAGATGGGAACACGCTTGGCTGACTGTCGAGCCGTTCCTTAAAAGATGAGGTGAAATGGGGCACTGAATGAATGAAACTGGCACCACACACACACACACACACACACACACACACACACACATGCAGACAGACAGACAGACAGACAGACAGACACACACTCACACACACACTCACACACCCCTCCTCTTGCTGACAGCATGCTGACAGGTAAATTCCATGAGTCTGGTTTGTGATTTTTCGGCGCTGCGAAGCGTGTAAGATCACAGCGTTTTTTTTTTTTTTTCTCACTCCGCCCATCCAACCATCTGTCAGCCTTCATGTAACACGACTCAAACCCACACACACGCACACACACACATGCAGATTATGGAAATATAAGCTAATATTAGATTTCCATATTACTGTCCGTAGCGTGTGTGATCTAAAGCGGCTTAACGTCGCGGCGTTCAGCGTTTGATCTGCAACATCAACATCAAGGCAAAAACAGAATTCTTCTTATGAATCTAACTCTTCCTCTTCCTCCTCTGTCTGCCTCCATCCCTCCTCCTCCTCCTCTTCTTCTTTGCTTTACTCTCTGTTTGCACACATCTATGCTTTCTCCACACGCAACTTTAAAGGGAAGATCAACCCAAAATCGACTTAAAGGTGCTCTGTGTAGCATCTTAACATCAATAACTCATTTCCACAATTTTGAAGTTAACTGGGCCGTGTTTTTATCTTTTAACAGCTCAAAAAAAACAGAAAATGTCCATGAAATTTCTCCAAACAGCTTGTGCAGCATAATCCGAGTGTTTTGTAGCCAAACGATTACACTATGAGCCCAAAAGTTCAATACTTACCTCATTACTTCATAGATTTTAGTTGTGTACACGCAGCAAGCAGAGTCTTCTGCCGCTGCCAGAGCATTGTTGTCGTGGAAACAAAGAGAGATAAAGAGGTAAATATTGGATTTTGGGATCCACAGTGCAGCCGGTTGGCTACAAAACACTCTTGCTGCACGAGCTGTTTGGAGAAATTTGATGGACATTTCTGCTGTTTATGGAGCTTTAAAAAGATCAAAGACGGCCCAGTTAACTAAAATGATTTATTGACATTGATGTTTCTTGCTGTTGATGATTTATTGATAACACACTTTGCTGCATGAGGGTTAGGGTTAGGGTTAGGGTTAGGGTTAGACTAGGGTTAGACACTTGGCGAAAAGTTTGTTGACAAATGCGTGAACTAAATATGAGTTAAACTAATATATATGAGTGCAGACATGAGATTTCTCCGTTGACATAATTGGTCTACGCACCACATACTGTACTGGAGTAATGTGCGTGGTATCGCATCAATCTAGAAAAGTTTGATGGACATTTTCTGCATGTCTTTGGAGCTGTAAAAACATAAAAAGATGGATTTTAACTAAAATAGTTTGTTAGAAGACTGAGATAGAGCAACAGGGGCGAACTGGCTGATGGTCCAACCAACTTCTAGTTTCCACTGACATGGGGGGGCAGCAGATGATGAACTATTCCTTCACATCTATTTAAAGGTCCATATCATGTAAAGCAGGATTCCCCTTGCCTCTGTGATGATAAAGGAGTTGGATGGTCTATCTAAACATGGTGAAAGTATCAAAGTCGCCAACTAAATCCACACAATCCATATTAGAAAAGCGAGCCTCTAAACGAGCCGTTTGGACTTCCGTAACTTTGTGGCGTCACAAAGGTTCGCTCATTATCATTTCTGTAAGAAATAATAGACTAACAAAGTGTTTTTTTCAAAGCGGTCGTCATCGTTTATTACCGGAGAGTTTTCCCTACCTGTAGCCGCCGGGCCGCGGCGTCTCACGTTTCACTCTCGAAACGGTTAGCCGATCGGAACGGAGGGGTCGTTAATATTAATGAGCCTTAAAGACACGGCGACGGAAACGGCCTGTTCTTGGTAAGGCTCAGAGAGATGCTGGAAAATGAACGTGGAGAAATGGATTGAGAGTGTTTTTGGTTCATGACACCACACACACAGCTTTGAATGGACAGAAAGACACAAAATAAAACTCTGGACAGGAGAATATGGGACCTTTTAAGGGTTCTTGACAGGAGAAAGTAAGGGGACGTCCTGGTTTACTGACGGGGGAAGGAGACAAATAAAACACCACACAAACATCGACACACGAAGAATCCGGTTCAGTCCGACAGGAAGCTTTATTTCTTTACAAAACAAGAGAAAGGACTTGTAAAAGAGCTCAGAGAGGACGGCAGAAACAGCAGATCCATCCTACATTTAGTTTAGACACCACAACTTTCAACCACTAGAAAATATAGAGGAGCTCTGTTCACATACTGCTACACACTAGGAAATCTGCACAGTCCCACACGCCGAAAAACGATGAAACACAGCCGGGGGTGAAGTTTGAGACGAGACGTTAACAACAGCATGAAATGACTCTTCATCTGCCGCTGTCAACATTATATTGGGTTGAAAAGTAGCTCAAATAATGTGTTATCCCAAACTAGACGCGCGGCTGTGTTGAAATGACCCATCGCTTTTAAGAGTGCAGAGCTAAAGAACAAAACAGTTCACATGTCCATTAAGCGCCTACTTGAATTCTTTATCAAAACTAAAAACTTTGCATTGATAAAATACAACATTAACGTTAAAATACAACGTTAAAACTAGGAAAACACTCAAGATAGCGGTTTCCAGATCTTAGGAAAGCACTACCTTTCTCAGGTAAGTCATGTATTTGCAGTTGAAAAAGGACTTCATCTGTTTTCACCAGTATAATGAAGACTGCAAAAACACACATGGCTGATATGACCTGGGGCTGGAATCCCAAACACGTCTGTACAGTAGTTGAATTATACAGCAGAAGTTGTTTATTTCTTTAACACAACTCTTTCATAGCCACAAGACAGAAAAGACCATAAAAAACAACAGCTTTGCACTTTGTCATTTTGTTGTGAAAAACAAATGTCTTAAAATGACACTTCACAGTTTCAGGCGAGACATAAAAGCAAGGAAGTACTTAAAGGGAAAATCCATCCTGAAACACTTTAACTGTAACCTTTCATTTCAGGCTCCATTCAGTAGTTTTTCTTCTTGGTGGATAACCGGCCAATCGTAGACGAGGTGACGTCACCTCCAGATGTTTCCAGCAGCTACAACGGAGTTTGATATGAGAAAATGTTTTAGGATGTAAAACATCAGCGGTAAACGTCAGGTTTTGGTGTCAGTCCCTCAGAATCAAAGAGCGAGGGCTTCTTTCTAGAGCCGCCATTTTGCACCAAGAGACGTTCAACAATCATACAGGGAGAAATCCATCGTAGAAGAGGAGAGAGACCAGTTTCTCCACCACAGGAGCAGGAGAGAGACCAGCATGCACTGCAGCAGAGAGACAGGCTGGGGTTTCAGTAAAGGACAACTCTCACTTTTTCTTAAGTGGAAAATCTCTCACTCCACATCACTATCTCTCTCTCCACCTACATGGAAAACCCACAGCTGAGTAGAACAAGTCCCTGCTGCTTCTCTGGGGGTTGTTGAAAGGCATTCTGGGAAATGTAGTAAATCACTAGACGAGGCACACTTCATCACTAAATAACTGGGAATGTGCTGAACATCACAGATTGATGAGATCTAACACTAATACAAGTATTCGAGGATGGATTTTTCCTTTAAGCAGAAGGTCAGCGGGAAGAAGAAGAACTTAACAGCAAGAAGAACCAAAACTCGGGGAAACCAGCCGCCCCAAAGTTCACATTGAAGTCCAGCTCTTTAGCCGGGGCAGTCCCACTAACGCAACACGAACACAGAGCTTCTCAAAAAACACAAACCAGTCCCAACCCTCTTAAAGGGTAAAAAACAGCAGCGGCAGAGCTGCTGGAGTTCACTAATCATATGTAAACAGGCTTAGTGTAAGGCAAGGAGGAAGAGGAGGAAGAGGAGGAGGAAGAGGAGGGGGGTAGAGTCAGGGGAGAAGAAGAAAAGTGAGGAGTGAGAAGAGGAAGGCAGAAGTAGGTGGAGAGGAAGGGGATGAGGAAGAGTGGAAGGAGGAGTGCAGACGGAGGAGACGATGAAGAAGAGGAGGATGAGAGTTATGGGAGGAAGGCAGAGGAAGATAAAGATGAGGAAGAGGAGGAAGGCAGACAGGAGGAAGAGAGTGATGAAGATGAAGAGGAGGTGTGGAGTCGCAGGAAGAAGGCAGAGACGAACAATGGGGGAGGAGGAGAGTCAGGATGAAGGTAGAATGATGAAGAGGAGGAAGGTGGACGCAAAGACAAAGAAACAAATGATGATGAGGAGGAGGAGGAAGAGGAGGAGAGTTAGAGCCGCAGGAGAAGCAACGCCGGCAGGAATCGATGAAGATGATGAGGAGGGGGAGGAGGTGTGGAGTCGAAGGAAGAAGACAGAGATGGAAGGATGGAGGAGGAGGAAGAGGAGGAGATGAGTCAGGAGGAAAGTAGAATGATGAGGAAGAGGGCAGACGGTAGGAAGTGAGAGATGAAGATGAGGAAGAGGAGGAGTAGAGTTGAAGGAGGAAGGCAGACACAAAGACATACAAACAAAGGATAAGTTGGAGGAAGAGGAGAAGCAACGGCGGCAAAAAACGATGAAGACGGTGACTAAGCGGAGGCGTGGAGACGAAGCGGAGAGGCGGACAGAAGAGCCAGGAGACGAGGAAGAGGAGGAGGAAGAGGAGGAGGAAGAGGAGGAAGCAGATGGCTGGAAGGCAGACAGGAGAATTAAAGGGATCAGACGAAGGCTCAGACACAAACACACAAACTGCTGCTGGAGACGGAGAGTTCAGACGCAGAGGAGTCGAGCTGCTGGGGGGGCAAGTCCCAAGTCAAGTCCCAAGTCAAGTCCCAAGTCAAGTCCCAAGTCAAGTCCCAAGTCAAGTCCCAAGTCAAGTCTCAAGTCAAGTCCCAAGTCAAGTCTCAAGTCAAGTCCCAAGTCAAGTTTCAAATCAAGTCCCAGGTCAAGTCCCAAGTCAAGTTTCAAATCAAGTCTCAAGTCAAGTCCCAAGTCAAGTCCCAAGTTAAGTCCCAAGTCAAGTCCCAAGTCAAGTTTCAAATCAAGTCCCAAGTCAAGTCTCAAGTCAAGTCTCAAGTCAAGTCCCAAGTCAAGTTTCAAATCAAGTCCCAAGTCAAGTCTCAAGTCAAGTCTCAAGTCAAGTCCCAAGGCAAGTCCCAAGTCAAGTCAAGTCTCAAGTCAAGTCCCAAGGCAAGTCCCAAGGCAAGTCCCAAGGCAAGTCCCAAGTCAAGTCTCAAGTCAAGTCCCAAATCAAGTCCCAAGTCAAGTCCCAAGTCAAGTCTCAAGTCGGGTCTCAAGTCAAGTCCCAAGTCAAGTCTAAAGTCAAGTCCCAAGTCAAGTCTAAAGTCAAGTCCCAAGTCAAGTCTAAAGTCAAGTCCCAAGTCAAGTCTCAAGGCAAGTCCCAAGTCTCAAGTCAAGTCTCAAGTCAAGTCTCAAGTCTAAATGTAGATTACCAAGTCAAGTCCAAGTCATTAATGTCAAGTCTCAAGTCTAAATGTAGAACAGCAAGTCAAGTCAGAACAAATCAAGAGTCCAGTATCAATTTAATATCTTAAAGAAAACTAAATATCTAGGACTTTTCAATGCAATATGGTTTTAATAGGATAAAAACTTGGTAAGAGCATCATGAGTTTGATTTCTATAATCAGTTTCAACTTCAATAAATTCAATCATTCCATACAAATTCAGAAAACAGAATTTAAATTCAGTCGTCCGCTGGAACAAATCTCATCACTTTCAATCTAAGTCATTTACACAAACACAAGATCTCAAGTCAAGACTTTAGAAACCTTTTCAAGTCATCAAAGTACAAGTCAGAGTCAAGTCCCGAGTCACCAGAACCCAAGTCAAGTCAAGTCTCAAGTCTTCTCTTCATGCAGCAAGTCGAGTCTCAAACTATTAAAACTGTGACTCGAGTCCAAGTCATGTGACTCGAGTCCAAGTCATGTGACTCGAGTCTCCACCTCTGGAAGGAAAGCATTGAAAAGTGCAAGTTGGGAATTAAAACCAGGCAAAATTATCTCATAAAAAGTCTTGAAATGAGCACGAACTCTGAAACGCAGATTTATGATCTGTGGACACGAATTCTGTGAAAATGTCGTTCCTCCACCATGAACCGGATTCTGTCACAAAAACATGAACTGGACATTTTCAGCTGCAGGTCGGCTAACAGTTCAGTTTAGGAACTAAAACAACTTGGTTAAGGTCAGTGAAAGGCTTTGGTCGGTTAAATAAGAAAAACTTTAGCTAAAAATTTAAATTTGACTCCCGATTTCCTTCATACAAGCTGGGAGCTCCTTTAGCTGCCGTTGCTGGCTAACAATGTTTCTTAATAAACTTTACTACGATCAGTTTAGTGAACGCTTGCTAAGATTTTCTTTCAACTCGCAGGTTTAAGTCACAAGTTACAAACTTGAGTTCATCCATTACAAAGAGTCACATGTGAAGTGCAAATACAAATAATGTTTCAAATAATGTTTCCACCTGTGAATTTTGTCACGTGAAATTAACATTGTCATCTGTAATGACAGGTGGAAATGTGAAAAAAAAAAGTTCACCTGTGAAAAGAAATTTCAGCTATGAATTGAGATTTAAAAAAAAAAAAAAAAAAAAAAATGTACAAAAAAAATGTGAAAATTTTAAATCCAACGTGTCCAAAAAGCTCATGTGCTTTGAATTCACATGTGACTTTTTGGTGAGGGGAAGCCAATAAGTTGGATGAGTCATGTTTTTTTTTTTTAATTATTAAGAAATTTAAGATTGGTTTCACTAACTCTTACTGTTGTTATGTCTCTGTCTTTTCTCTGTGGCTAAAATCCTCCACTATAATTATATTTTCTCCTGTTTGGTGAAATAATCTAGCTAATATTTCTCTTTGTGTGTGTGTGTGTGTGTGTGTGTGTGTTGTCATGTTTGATATCAGATTCGTCCGATTCGTCTCCCTCTCCCTCTGTGCGGTTTCTCATGTTTAGCGACGCAGATTTGAGTGTTTTTTCTCTCTTTTTCTCAGGTTTTATCCGGATGAATTAGAAAGGCTTTCTGTCTCTGAGGTGTTTTGATGTTTCTGTGGCTGCAGCTCGCCTCCGGTCTCCCGCTCCTGTCGCTCCGCTGTGTTTAGCTATGGAGAGAAAATTGATGTCTCGCCTTCTCTCTCTCTCCCTCCCTCTGTTCCTTCATGTTTATCTTGATGGATTTAGCTGAATTTTCTCGCTGTCAGTCTCTCTGTCTTTCTCTCTCCATCTTCTCAGATTTAGAGAGAGAGAGACAGAGAGAGAGAGAGAAATTGGAAAAATATGTTCTTTCAGGTTTAGCCAACAAGATTTCTCCTCCTCTTCCTTTCCTTCATGTTTAGCTTGATGGATTGAGCCGCTATATGTCTTCCTCTCTCTCTCTCTCTCTCTCTCTCTCTCTCTGTTGTTTGCACCTGTCTCTCTATCTCTGTTTATGCAGATAATAATTACAGCCATCACTGTCATCCTGGGGGAAACTGGCTCCATTAAATGCAGCTCAGACTCCCTCCATTAACACAGAGTGTCAGTCATTTAGAGCTAGGACTAATAGATCTATTAGAGCGCCGCATAGAGCTAGAACTAACAGATCTAGACCTGGCAATGCAGAACTAGAGCCAAAACAAAACCGAGCCGTGACTCACATGACAAGATGAGAGAGTCGCCTGATCCACTGAAATTTAAATGTTTGGGGTTTACTGAATCTTAAATTCTTAAAGAGGAACTAAACCCCAAATCCAAATCTGTGTAAAGCCTGATATCTGATGGTGAAAAGCATGTTACTGAAATGACCATCTGCTATTGGCTGATCTTTGGTGCCAGGTGATGATGTCACCACCTGTTGTACTGTATAAAGTGACATCATCACCTGGCACCAAAGATCAGCCAATAGCAGATGGTCATTTCAGTAACATGCTTTATACCCTTAGATATCAGGCTTCACACAGATTTGGGTTTGGAGTTAAGAAAAATAAAAGAGATCAAAACTATGAAATAACACAAATGGAATTATGCAGCGACCAAAAAAAGTGTTAAACAAATCAAGAGCGAGAAATTCATCTGATTCAGTAAAAGTGAAAACCAATCAGCTGGGTCCATACATCATAATTCACCAAACAAAAAATAAAAAATACTTGGACAGAAACGGAGGTGGAGAAGGCAGGAGAGAGATAGACGGAGAGAGAGAGAGACGGTTCAGACAGACAGGCAGCCAATCAGAGACAGAGAGAGAGAGAGAGAGAGAGAGAGAGAGAGAGGCAGCCAATCAGAGATAGTCAGGAAGTGGAAGAGCAGGGAAGGTGAGAGAGGAAGGAGCAGGAAGATGTTCAATGATCTGAACTCTGAAGGTTGGAGGGTTTCAGTCGGCAGTGGGCTGCTAGGAGAGTGTGTGTGTGTGTGTGGTTACACATCTATACTGTGTGTGAGAGAGAGAGAGAGAGAGAGAGAGAGAGAGAGAGAGAGAGAGAGAGAGAGAGAGAGAGAGAGAGAGAGAGAGAGAGAGAGAGAGAGAGAGAGAGAGAGAGAGAGAGAGAGAGAGAGAGTGTTTGTGGTTATAAATCCACAAGTATAAAATCTTGGTGCTTGTGTGTGTGTGCAGACTTGTAGGCAGTGGATGTGGTTACAAATCTTTACTGTGTGTGTGTGGTGTGTAGAGGTGTGTGTGGTGTGTGTAGAGGTGTGGTTACAAATCTGCAAGTATGAAAATCTTTGTACTTGTGTGTGTGTGCACTTGTAGGCAGTGCATGTGGTTACAAATTGATATGCGGAAGGTGTGTGTGTGTGCTTAAGTATGTATGCTTGCAGGCAGTGTGTGTGTGGTTATAAATCTGCAAGTATAAAACCTTTGTGTGTGTGTGTGTGCGCGCTTGTAGGCAGTGGGTGTGGTTACACATTTATACATGTAAATCGTATCGTGTGTTTGCAAGCAGTGCATGAAGTTACAAACCTGTATATAGAAAGTGTGTATGGGTATAAGTCTGTGTGTGTGTGTGTGTGGTTGTAAAATATGTATACGGTCTTATCATGTAGTATCTCTGTGTGTGTGTGTGTGTGTGTGTGTGATTACAAATCTGTCTGTCAGGTGTACTGTATGTGTGACTGTAGGGAAGATACAGTATATGGAAGTGTGTACTTGTGTGTGTATGTGCATGGTGTGTGTGTGTGTGTGTGTGTGTGTGTGTGTACATTACAACAGGCAGAGTAGACTTGACATTCCAGGTTTTAAAACCGGATTCAGTTCAAACCGGCAGCAGAGAGTCAGGGGGAACAGTTGAAGAGCTGCGTTCAAAATCACCACACCTGCTGCTGCTGAGGCTGCGTTCACACTGCAGGCCTTCAGCCTCGCTCTGCAATCTGATCTTTGTGTGTAAACTGTTCATATCTACTCTGGGATGTAACTCATATCCCATAATAATCTGAATTGACAGTGAAAGTCGTCTCATCTGTTTCGGCTCCGCTTTGGACTGAATCGAGGCGTCCGGTCGGTGATGTCAGATTTACTGGTTGTCACGGCAACACCGACAGATTCTGATTGGAGCGTTTGAAATACCAGTCGCATGTAACTCGCATGGCTCCGTGTGGCTCAGATGGAAATTTTAAAAAACTGCGACTCCATGCAGGTTTTTCTTCTGTTCACACAGGAAAAATCTGAATTGAGAAACTTTCGGCTGCAGTGTGAACGGAGCCTAAATGATCAATAGCAACAGGACAGCAGGCAACTCAAATTGACAAAATATTAACACAATAAACGACTGGATCCTCTACATTGAACTAGAACGCAGCACTGACTTTCCTAAATGGATTTACAGCATTTTTAGAAATGAGACTCTTCAATTTTCCGGTGACTGTCTGCTGAAGCAGGCGGAGTTCGTCCCGCTGGGCCCAGCAATCAAACTCCTTTTTATATTCCCTCTCTGATGTCTGAGAGCCCTGCGTGGGACCCGAGAGAGCCCCGAAAGAAGTCTTTATCCCCCCAGAAAAATCCATCCGAAGTCGCATTCCTTCAAATCCGCCCTTCCACCTGTGCGGGTCCGTCCTGACCCCGCTGCGCTCAGCCAGCCGAAGAGGTGTGGAGAGGACAGACGTCTCCCTCTGCCTCCCTGCAGACCAGGGACAAAAAAACCCATCCTTTTTCTGTTTGGTTGACGGCTTCCCTCAGGCAGAGCCTCGGCCACCCTGCCCGCCTCGGCTGAAGGACCCCGCCGGAGAGCCAGCAGAGCCTCGAGACGCTTACGGATCCTCGGAGCGAGGCGAAGGTTTCGTCCCACTGAGGCGGAAGGAGAGAATGAAGGAAGGAAGGAAGGAAGGAAGGAAAAATAACCTTGACTTTCCTGCCACGCTGCAGGAATAAGGGAACAGTCAGGTTGCACTGTGGCAGCGGTTCTCAACCTGAGGGTCGGGACCCCCAGCGGGGCCGCGGGGTGATTTTAAGCGGGTCGCAAAATGATAATGTAGAAAGATATTTGAAGTATACATGTTTGTCTTATTTGCAGTCTCTCATCTTCCTCTTGATCCTGAATCACGTGAACTACAGACAGAAAAGGGAGAATGATGACTCATGGTTTGGCGCCTCACCGTTTCGTGTGCGCTGTTTTTTTTTCCGGGTGTCGTGACCCAAACAGGATGAGAACCAGCGTGTCCCGGTTCCCCCGCCGCCACCGTTCAGATCCTCCCAGCGGAGACGAAACCCCGAGGGCTTCGGAGCTCATATCCTTTTTGATTCTATTCACTGCTTCAGACAATTTCGCCGTTGAGGGTTTTTCTGCTCGCGGCTCCGGCCTCCTGTGATGAGATTTGACAGAAGACCACCGACCATGAGAAAGCCCATTACACCGGACTTTCCGGGGGTCGCCTGAAGCGCTTCGCTGCTGTTGCCGCTGCAGAGAGAAAACACAAAGCTGCAGTCCTGGTGTGTGTTTCTGTTTTCCTGCTCAATTCAAAGCCTCCGTGATGGTTTACGTGTTGAGCGAGTTTCCACGACCCTCAGGCCCTTTTTAAACCCGTTAAAACCTTGTTGTGTGATTTCAGAAAACACACGGGGTGTCAATTAGAGCCTGAACTCTTTCTTTGTTCATTCCTGAAGAAGTTAGCGTTTGCAGAGACTTGGTTTTTGAACCTCGCCCGGCCTCGTCTGTGACTTGCAGAGCTGTTTTCTTTGTGCTGACGTCGGTTTGTTTGGAGTCAGCAGAGAGAGTCGGGCGCTGTCGGTCACCCAGAGGGAGACACGGTGCTTCACCGTCACGCGTCAGTCCAGGATCCAGGGCTGGAACTGCCTACTGCAGCTTTAATTTGAAGTCACGTCTCTCTTTCTGTGGCTGTTTTGTGGCGTCACTCTGTGTCCCTCATACACACTCTTAAAAAATGTCATTTTCAACAGATTCATGTGTCTAGTTTGGGACAACACGCATTTCGTGAGCTTCGCATTACAAGGATCTATCTGAAATTTAATTTTTTTTTTTTTTTTTTTAATTATCCTCATATTCATAATCTTTGAATGTAACTTGTGTGGTGTTAAAAAATAACATTTGGGGTTAAATATAAAAAAAAAGATAAAAAGTACATAACAGTTTTGCCATGATGTGATGGTAAATCTTTGCTCAGTATCTCCATCCAGATAAAACCTCATAACTCCAAGCTCATGACTTCTTATTTTTCAACAATACACCTCAGTGACGACATACTGGGTGAAAACCTCGTAACTCGATGAGGCTCTAACTGCATTAACTGAAGAATGCCTGGTGGTCAAGCTGAAAACAAGTTCCTGAAACATTTTGGAGATATGATGTTCGATATGAAATGTTGTTAAAGAGTGTAGGACGCCGCCAGTTCAAAGTCCCCATGAAATTAAATCCATTACTTTTCCTCCCTGGAAAACAGGAGGTGGAAATAAAAACTCCAACCAATAAAACATCACAGATCCCATCCAATCAAACTGCCTATCTCTCCCTAACTGATCTCCCATTGGTTTAAACATTTGAATGATGGTCTCTCCCTGTGTTAAGCCCCGCTCCAACATCCCTTTTCAGCAGGAGATACATCAAATCAAGGAAGTAAGGATGCCGTTTCATGGGGACTTTAGCTACTTTGGGGAATCAAAATGGCGCTGGTGGATGTGACAACCAAAGCCACTGATAATCTGTAGATTGGCCAGGTTGTACTCGGCGTGGGAAACTAATATTCTTCGCCGAGTGTCCTCAGTGGCTGATAATTCATGAGCCACTTTCAACTGGATGTGTAGAATCCTAATCGGCGCTTCACACGGCGGCGGGTCACCTGCCAAACCGGCTGCCGAACTCACCGGCCGCGGAGAAGAGAGATGCCGTACCGTCGTCCGCCCGCCGGCCGTTTATCACCCCGGCTGGGTTTTTTTGTCGCTGCCCGTTTCTTCAGCGCTGGAACAAGTTGGCTGCAAAACACGCCACGAGGCTCTCTGTGCCGCCGCCGTGGTGAGAGACGCCCAGCAGCACAGACATCAGCTGGCACTGAATCACCAGTTACTTAGCAACGGCCGGGCTGGCAGGCAGGATTGCGGAGTTGCTGAAAAACTGCAGTGGCCAAAACTCTCGTCTCGTCTCTGCAGTCGATTCAACACAGCCTCGCTCCTCTCACACGTCTCTACGTCCGGCTCTCCTGGGCGGCGGCGGCGACCTCTGACCTCCTCATGTTCACCGCAATTAACCTGATTGTTCAAGAAGCTTCACACACTGCATCACAAGTTCTGGTAATAAGTTCGTGAAATCTAAAAGTCCAAGTTGGAAAAGGCAACAAAAAAAAGAATAATAATAAAAATAAAAATCCGTGTCTCGTGAGAGACAGCAACCCTAACATGCTGCCCGGCAGGCAGTGAGGTGAGGCGGCAGCTCTTGTTGCCGCGGTCACAGAAGTCTTCTCCACCTTCCACCTGCTCGTATTCGTGCCGTGCGCTCGCTGCGGTACGAATGTAAGACGGTTTCAGGGTGGAGGGACTTCTGCTGCGCTTCACACTTTGACGAGCCGCCACCTGAACCTGGGCAAAACCGTAGTCGAGGCCGGTATCACAGACTGGAAATAAACCTCATGCCTGATCAAGTCGCTTTTCCAAGGGCCAATTGTAAAGGATTTGGACTTCTGGTCTAATCCATATCAATGAAATGGGACCAAAGAGGATTGAATTTAGCTTATTTTTTGAGTGTTTTGTCATGATTCTGTCTGTTGATAAGCCAGCCAAGTCAGTAAAATCAATCTTGAATCGTACTAGTATTTAACCATTTTTAGCAGGTATTTGTATTTACTTGTATATTTCATTGTTTTCCAATTATACAAATCCATGTTGTGAATATGTTTTTGCCCAGATGTGCTGCCTGCCAGGCAGTCTGAGGCAGCGGTCCGACTGAAAGCGATGAAAACGCGAAGCGCACTTTTCCCAGAGTGCTAGCTAGCAGGCTACTAGCGTAGCTGCTTCTATGGTGTCGCAGGAAGCCCAGCTGAAGCAGGCGGGTTGTGCGGTGAATCTGGCGTCCGCTGCACACCACAACGCTTCTGATCGGGGCGGGGAACTCATTTTTTCATCTACCTGCCACAGTGGCTGGTGGTTTGTGAAATTTGCCAGCCAAATATGACTCTCTGTCAGTTTGATATGATTTTAGGAATAGGACTTCTGAATGGTGGCTGGTTACCAAAGTCGTTGGAAAAGTAGACGAACTTAACCGCAAGTTTTATAATAGAAGAATAGAACAGGACCTTGGAGTGATGATTGTTTACCTGCCAGAATGGCTGCTCAAGTAAACTATTTCACTAGCCACTAGGAATGGGACGATATATCGATATAATTCAATATCGCAATACAAAAATTTGTCAATATGTATTGCGGGTCAGAAAAATGAATGGCTCTCCATCCAAATTATATTATTAGCACTTTGTAGTGACATTTTGAAATTGTTGTTTACATTCTAGCAGCCAATGGCATCGCTAGAAAGATTTGTGTCTCAGAAATAAACAGAATTCTGCAGTCAGACTTAGAGATAAGCGTATCGTCCCATCCTTACTAGCCACTAGCCACTTTTTCCAGCCACCTAGACTTTTAGAATAGAGTAGGATCTCCAAATGATGGTTGGTTACCTGCCAAAGTGGCCGGTTGCAAATTTCCAATGTATTTTGGTCGCTCTACGACACCATAGTAAACAGACGGGGGAACGTGCGCTAGCGTTTCTGCTTTAGTTCGTCAGTTGGACCGCCGCCTCAGTCGAGCTTCTGCTGTTAGGGTTGCTGCCTCTCACGCTGCCTGTCAGGCAATCCGATAGTCGAACGTGTCCTTCTCCATGTAGTCCGTCCACGTGGAGGACGGCATGCTCCGGTACGGGTCCAGAAGGATCCGGAAACACCGGACGATCAGCAGGCCCAGGAAGATGAAGAGGATGAGGACGAAGACGAAGGCCGCCCTCTGCTCCAGCGTGAGGAAGGAGGCGGACGAAGAGGACGAGGAGGAGGAGAAGTCTGATTCGGAGGCGGAGAAGGTGCTGCTGAAGAGGTCGTCGGCCATCTTGGGACGGGGTCTGGTCGGTCGATTCGGAGGATCCCGCCCTTCTTCTGTCCGATGGGAAACGGCCAGGAGGGAGGAGTTAGGAAACCATCGTCTTTGTGCGGTTGGAGACGGTCGGTGTCGAAGACGAGACGCCTGCAGAGAAAATAAACAGGAAAAATCTGAGAAAAATGACATTTGTAGCAGTGCAGAGCCAATGAAAACATTCGTTCGCAGATTAATGATGATAAACTGAATGAATCGAACAGACCCGTTTCACACGTCCGGGTTCTACGCAACAGAAGTCGTCACAGTAGGGAAACTCTGCAGCAGTAGCGGCGTTTCCGAATGAGAATATGGAAGACGCACCTCGAGCATTTTCGTCCTCATTGGGATATCGACCAGATTTCAGACATCGTTCTCTTGATGGACCAGTTTTCGACTACAGAGAGGACGAAGCTTGATGAGGGCTACCAGCTCTTTTTTGAGAATTACCTCCATGACTACCAAGGTAAACGATCTCTTGTCTAGCTACCTGACGTTTTTTAACAACATTAGCAGGTCGAAGATAACGTAGCTGGTAAAGTATTCTCCATTCTTTTTCAGTCCTATATGTTAGCGTTATATCATTTAACTCGTTTTATTCTCATTCAGAAACATTCAGAGTTTCCCTACTGTGACGACTAACGTTGCGTAGAACCTGGAAGTTTGAAAAGAGTCTATTGCAGTTTGTGTCCTTTTCTCGGTTCAAAGCCAACAGCTACACTCACCGGCCACTTCATTAGGTACATCTGTTCAACTGCTTGTTAACACAAATATCTAATCAGCCAATCACGTGGCAGCAACTCAATGCATTTAGGCATGTAGACACGATCAAGACGATCTGCTGAAGTTCAAACCAAGCATCAGAACGGGGAAGAAAGGTGATTTAAGTGCGTGGCATGGTTGTTGGTGCCGGACGGGCTGGTTTGAGTATTTCAGAAAGTGCTGATCTGCTGGGATTTTCACGCACAACCATCTCCAGGGTTTACAGAGAACGGTCCGAAAAAGAGAAAATATCCAGTGAGCGGCAGTTCTCTGGGCGAAAACGCCTTGTTGATGGCAGAGGTCAGAGGTCAGAGGAGAACGGCCAGACTGGTTGGAGCTGATAGAAAGGCAACAGTAACGCAGATAACCTCTTTACAGCTGTGGTGAGCAGAAAAGCATCCCAGAATGCAACATGTCGAACCTTAAGGCAGATGTCACTTTGGTAGCCGGTTGACACTGAGCTGAAAGCTGATACCTACCCAGTATTAGTAAGGTGTACCTAATGAAGTGGCCGGTGAGTGTAGATTCAAGGAAAACCAGCCTCTTACATGGATCACATATAATTCAGTGTGATCAGTTTTAACGAGCATTGCAAACGAAGCACCATCCTTCTCAAAGACGTCCTGCAGCCGCGGAGGATTCGCTGAGCCTGCATTCCCCCCCCCCCCTCGTTTAATATTTCACCATGAATCTTCTCTGACATTTTTATGCAGTTTAACTTAGTTGATAAAGTTCTGTAGAGGAACTTTTATCCTTTAGAGGTTGCACAGTGCTGCTGCTTTTAAAATTCGGGTCCTGCGTCCCCGTCCGGCCTTCAGAGAAGTTAATCCCTTAAAACCGTTGTTGATCATCAGTTATTATTTACAGATTAATTGCGAGCCATTTTGAGCTGATTCATCACTGGAGAGGGGAATAACACACACACACACACACACACACACACACACACACACCTACACACACAAAGCACTCTGTTCTCCTTTATAATGCAGGAAATCAAATCCCAAAGTCCCCATAGGCTCCCAGTGCCTCTGAAAACGCATCAGAAACCTGGAAAGTAATTAGATTTGATGGAAAATATCACGCTGACCTCTGAGGTGTCACTCCCACTATGGAAAGGCATCATGATGTACCAGACTGCCGCCTTTTGAAGAAAAAAATCTCCCTGAAATCAAAAATATGAAAAGTTCTCCAGAAGTTGAACCAAACGGAGGTCGCAGCTTTGTCATTGAACTCGCTCTTCTCCCCCAAACTGTTTCAGAGAGTACACTGGAACTTTAAATGTGTTTTTGCTGTAGTTTAACTTATAAAGTGCCTCATGGACACAGATCCTCAAGAGTTAGCTTTCACTGCTAGCGGAGAGTGGAGACTAACAGAGATTGCGAAGCTTTCCCCGGCTTTTAGGGAGGTTTGGATAGAAAACCTTCTCTCCTTTTGCTTCTCCGCCTCTTCCCTCCTTCAGACAGTGTATTAAGATTTGAGGCATTTGTGTCAATCAAGGTGAGTTTGACACAACAGTGGTATTGCCCTTTAATGGACATCCTTTAGTTAAAAAGCACTATCTGTTCCAGTTGTATAAAAAGGAATGGTTGTCATACTTTTGTCACTGAACTCACTCCTCTTCCTTACTGTTTGTAATTAAATATTATAGAGCATTTAATAGTTTTAACTTTTTTATGAAGTTCTACAGATGAACAAGGGTCTTAGAAACATTTTCAAGGTGCTTCAAAGGTGCGAGTCGCGGTTCGGTCCCACCTACAGTTTGTTTTTGTTGGTCTGAACCAGAGAGGAAAAGTTTAGTTTGTTGCATTTGTTGTAATTTAGTTCGTTTAGGTTCAAACTCACCAATCACAAGCCAAGCAGGACTTTTAAACAACAGTCACATGACTCACAAGCAGCTCGTTTATTGGACAGAGTTTTTAGACTCCAGTTCCTGTAACTTTATCTAACATGATGGACTTGTCTGTCTCTTCTTCTTCTGTGGTGTTCACACCAGTTCAGAACACATGAAGAAACAGCTGAATATGAGCGTCAGTCCAGACTTCATTTTGTTCTGCTAGGCGTCCCGTCTCCTTCTACCCATAATCCCTTGTGCTTCGGGGTGGTTTCCTGTAGTTGGAGTTGCAGTTCCCTTGTTAGAGGACTGAGACTCTCGCTGCCGTTATTTGGTGCCACCAGAGTTCAGATGCCGTCGTTCTCACCTGGACAAACCAACTGAACTGAAGGAGGAAAGACTTTGAAGAAACGTGCTTGGTGTGAATGTGCCCTAAAAGCACTTTTGGTCCTTTTTGTTTTGTGAAGAAATTAAACTCTCTTCCTCCTCCTCCTCCTCCTCTCCTGCCCTGCCTCGTCTCTTCAAAGCCTCACGTTCCTCTGTCGAACCCGCCTGCAGCTGAACAGTGAATACCAGCAGAGCTTTCCCCGGCTTTCAGAGAGACTTGGGTGGAAAAGTTCTGAGTCTGGTGGATTCTCACGAAGACTCAGTGAAGCACGCAAACGCTTTCAGGAGCCATGATTAGTTTTAGCTCTTCTTCATTGTCCCCCACAATGAAATCTGGGTAGGGACTGTGGATCTGTCGCGCGTAATATCTCGGATATCACTGATCGGATTTCACCTAAACTCAGAGGAATGATGCGTGTCATTGCTCTGTACCGCTTCTTTTCAAAATGACACTGATTGGCCTAAGGGGGGCACTACAACACTTGTTTAATTGTACGTACGTATGTCACAGGTAATATCTCGGACGCCACTTATCAGATTTTCGCAAAACTTAAGGGAATGATGCATCTCACCACTGCCTTCTCTCATTTTCAAAATTGCACTGATTAGCTTGGGGGGGTTCAAGTCTGTCAACCACTGATTCACTGATGTCATTTCTCGCCCTGACCGATTGGTTGGTGTTTGTTCTCAGTTATCAAAATCTTTGACCAATCACAGCAGCGAAGCAGACTGATTGGATCTGGAAATGCCTCAGAGCGACAACAGTCATGGCGGCGTTCACTTCCCAGCTTTTAAACAGCTGATTGGTCCTGTTTTAATTCATTGATGCCATTAAGCTGTTTAAGGACTGACGAAATCACTAAATCTAATTTGTCCCGCCTACATCGACCGTCCAATCAGGTTTGTCGGACGGTATCTGTCTGAATTAACTGCAGATGGATAGGCTTGACCGGACCGCTAAATACTGAGACTCATGGGGGAAAGATAGGGAAGATACACAGGGAAGATGCAGGTACAGGTGTAAAGATACAGGCCGGATCACTGTTTCAGCAGCAGGCAGAGATTTATTTAGAGGAAAATGTCACAGAAAATCACTTTAAACTCGACTCTCCTCCTCTCACCGTGTTTTTCTTTTTCCGAACCAGTCAGAGCAGCATGTAGCTTCTCCTCTACAACATGTCTGACAGAAAGCCTCCTGTCCTCCTGCACACACACACACACACACACACACTGTACTCTTTTCACTCTTTCATGCCCACACACTCCCTCTTACACACTCCCACACACACACATCCACACCTGTGTCTCTCTCTCTCTCTCTCTCTCCCTCCAATTCCAACCAGCTTCCCACACTCTTACACACACACACACACACACACACATTCTCTTTCTCTCTCTTGTTCACACACACCTTTCTCACTCTCTCAAACACACATCCAAACACCTTTCTCTCTCTCTCTCTCTCTCTCTCTCTCTCTCTCTCTCTCTCTCTCTCTCTCTCTCTCTCTCTCTCTCTCTCTCTCTCTCTCTCATTTTTCAATCAGCTTTATCGGCATGGCAACATGCTGCTGAAGCTTACATAAAGAATGACAACCATAGTTACTAATTATAAACAAACAATATAACATGATAATTATAGCAAACAGTAAAAAAAAAATAAAAAATGACAATTTCCACTAATGAGTCCAATCCAAAATTAACCAGGGAGTTTTTGAGCAGATAAACTGTGATTCCTACAAACATTTCCCTAAACTCTGTAAAAGGCTTTCAGGTGATGTCACCCCCCCACCCCACCCCTCCCTCTGGCGGCCATCTTGGAGGTCCTCAGCTCTGTGAACAGCTGACTGTGTTTCTGTCGTCTCAACAGAATTGAACAGACGGTTAATTTCTGTCTGTTTCTGACTGAACTGATCATTTCATCACTGATCCATCTGATTGATTTAGTGTTTAGATAATGTCAGCTTGTTAGCTAGCTAACCATAGTATCTGGTCAGCTAACATCACTGTCTTGTTGTTAACACATCTGATTAGCATACTAGCTAACATAGCTAGTAGCAGCTAGCGTTAGCGTGTTCACATTAACATCAGTGTGTTTGCTGGCTAGTTAGCTAGCTAACAGTTTGTTCAGGTTAACTGAGCTGACTCTTCTCAAGCTACAATTTTTGTGTGTCTCTCTCTCTCTCTCTCTCTCTCTCTCTCTCTCTCTCTCTACCACTGCTTGCTAGTACATTCTCTCTGTGGGTGGTGTACTGACCAGACTGTGAAATAGCAAAGAGAGCTCTGTGTGTGTGTGTGTGTGTGTGTGTGTGTGTGTGTGTGTGTTGGATATTCAGTTCATGTTGAAGTGAGTGTTAAGAACAGAAATGAAGGAGCGAGTCTTAGTGAATTGATGCAAGTCAATGAAATGCTCTCACAAGTCTGATATAAATGTGTGTGTGTGTGTGTGGTTTGTGTATATTTGTGTGTGTGTGTGTGTGTGTGTGTTGCCATATGCAGATTTTAAGGTTAGAGTTAGAGTAAAATTAATTGTAAGGTTGAGGTTAAGAACAGGACTTAAGTGAGGTGAGCGATGGACTGCTCTCACATGATTGTGTGTGTAAGTGGGCGAGACAAGTGACCACTGTGTGTGCTACCGTTGCCATGGTTACTGAAGTGTTCTCTCACCCCCCGGCAACTGATTAGGCCATGTAAGTTAGCAACCGTCACCATGGCGACGGCGCACCTGATATAATTGCACCGTTTATCAACCCTGAGAGGTTTTCATCACGTCTGTCCGCTCAGCCTCAGATGAACAGACTCGACACGCTCAGAGAGGCAGAGCAGCTTCAGGGCGACGGCGAGGGCGTCGCCCCGCACTAATGATGAAGTCACCGTCTGAGCCAATCAGGAACGAGTGAGTGTGTTTTCCTGCAGATGTACAACGTTAGATGTTTTCTGCTTCCTGGTCTTGATGTGCAGACAGAAGTCCGGCCGAGGGTAAACCTGCTGCGTTCATCAGAATGCGATAACGTGATGAAGAACGCAGGGAGTCGCCTTTAGTCGGACTGTGATTGGTTTATTAGTGTGCAGCGCTCACTCTGGCACCTTGTTCTCAGCTGTTCCCCGGTCAGCGCTGGACGCAGCGGTGAGATGCATCATTTCCACAAGTTCTGTCAAAATCAGGTCAGCGGTGTTTGAGATTTTGCGCGTGAGCAAACGAATGATGGGCTGATCAGTGGAGAAGTCGTGGTGAGGTGCAGCGTTCCCCCGAGTTTTGGCAAAATCCGACAAGTAAACAAACATTTAAAGAGAAACTAAACCCAACCCAAGTTTGTGGTGAAGCCTGACATCTACTGGTGAAAAGTCGGGTACTGAACTGGCCATCTGTTATTGGCTGGTCTTTGGTGCCAGGTGATGTCACCGCCTGTTGTACTCTATAGAAGATGACATCGCCTGGCACCAAAGACCAGCCAATAGCAGATTGCCAGTGCAGTACCCTACTTTTCACCATTAGATGTCAGGCTTCACCACAGATTTGGGTTTGGGGTTCAGTTACTCGTTAAGCTGCCCCACTTAGGCCAATTAGTGCAATTTAAAAAAAAAAAAATGAGAGAATGGAGCAGCGAGACGCATCGTTCCCTTTAAGGTTAATGACAATCTGTGGTCATTCAACTAAATTCTGTAGTTCATTTAGTAGTTTAGTACGTTTTCGTCATTTTGAGGCGGAGGTAACAGCAGATGGTGGAAGGAGGGAAAGGAAGATGGAGAAATCACTTCCAACATGTTGATCCTCTTCAGGGAGGGGGAGGGGGGGGCAGGAAGCAACGGGGCTGATGGGAAATGTAGTCTTAATGTGGAGAAACACTAGAACTAACAATACTACTGGAGTGAGAGAGAGGAGAACAATCGTCGACCAAATAATTGTTAATTTAACAATGATATATAAATGTTTATAATTCTACACCTGGCACCTTTAGTATTTTTTTACATACAAGAGATACTTAATGCTTATTTATTTCTCTGATGTGAATGTTGCCTGCAGTGTTTGAGTGTTTGAGTGTGATGTGGGCTGTTGTCTGCGTCAGCCCTGGAAACTGAATTTCCCTCTGGACAATACATGGTGAAGCGTCCTATTGGACAGTGTGTGTGTGTGTGTGTGTGTGAGTGGGAGAGAGAGAGGAGAGGAGTGTGTGTGGGCGAGAGAGGGAGACGAGAATCTGTGAGAGAGAGAGAGAAAATTGTACAAATAAGAAGAGAAAGAGATGCGAGTCATTTTCCGTAGTTGGGTTTCCATCTAATTATTTTGATGTAAATTATGATGAGTCAAATTAAAAAGCCTCAGTGGAACCGGCAGATTTTGATGGAATTTGCTCTTTATCACAAAAAATTTTAGGAGAATTTTGTTTTTTGTGTTTTTTTCAGTAAAGGCATTATGGGATAAATTCTTCCTCCCTTTTGATTTCCAAATACATTCTGAGCTAGAAACTACAAAGCATGAATGAGACATTTCAAAAAGACTATATCACTAAAAAACTATATGTCCTTCCTTCCTTCCTTCCTTCCTTCCTCACTCTCTTGTGACACCTGAAGTCAAACTGAAATCGACTCTAAACACCTGAGAATGGATAAAACGGGCAACTTTTCGGCTTTGGTGGCTTTTGAAACGGCGAGTAACATGAAGCGAACCACGAACAGGTTTAGAGTTTAGAGCGAGAGGTTTCACTCTGCGGTGGATCGACTCCTAAAGGAGAAAAGGAGACGAAGATCATTTTCATTTCCTCAGAGGAGGAAACGCTGCAGAGTTCAGATGAACCGATCAGAACACGATGGCTGTCGAACGCAGCCTGACGGATTTTGATTTGATTTGATTTTGCCAGCAGTGACACACACACACACACACACACACACACACACACACACACACACACACAGAAAAACATGTTGTTAGATGAAATTGGTTTTGGGTCAGAAGAGAAATCTGTATTCTGAAATGTTTGTCACCTGAGAAATGGATTGTAATGGATGGGAGTATTTTCAAAGATCAATCAATGACATTTAGTATTGACCCTCCCCGTCCCCTCCTTCCCACACACACACACACACACAGGTGTATTGGTTTTGACATGTGACACACTGTCAGACGGGCTCACTCTCTCTCTCTCTCTCTCTCTGTTGTTCTTGTTCCTGTCTTTTTATTTCACCGTGGAAACATGAAAAGTGAAAAACAGAAGCTGAAGGCTCATCTAAACCCAGTCTCATTTTATTTTTCAACAGAGAGAGAGAGAGAGAGAGAGAGAGAGAGAGAGAGAGAGAGAGAGAGAGAGAGAGAGAGAAAAGAAGAAATGAGAAAGTCGGTGATGGAGTTTAGCTCAAACTACGAAGCTAAAACAGAAATCAAAACACATTAAAGCTGCTCTTTGCTTCATTTTATCATCAATAAATCACCACCTTAATTCTGAGACATTAGTGTATTAGGAAAATAAACCGATCAGAACATGATGGGTGTTGACCTGAGATTGAAACAGAGTGATGGAGAGAGCTAGAGACAGTGAAGAAGTCTTAAATTATCAAAAGTTAGATGTACAATATGTAACATTTCTGCATTAAAATATCTAAAAACGACTAGACCTATGTTATATATTTTGTTGAGTTGTGAACTTACATTATCCCAAATGTTTCCAACAATGTTCCAACCCAGAGAAATCCGTAATTTTATTCAAGGTGAAATTATTTTATTCCCATAAAAAAACTCCCATGATCCCACGCTACTTCATGATGTCATCAAACTACGTCTTTTGTTGTTGTTTTGATTGAGAGACCCCTAGCGGCAGAAATTACATACTGTGTGTTTTAAGGCCTTTAAAAAGTATTAAAATGTCTCAAATATCATTATCGGAGTTTATATTCGTTTTTACCATGTAATGACAGTTTTTTTTTTCAATTATCATTATCAGTGTCGACAGATTCTTTACATTTGGTGAGGCAGAAATGGAAAATAAGTTAAATTAAATAAGAAAAACTACATCACTGCTCTTCAGCTGGTCACAGTAAGTTTGACCCACATGCATGTTGATTAATACAGAGCAGGATTAATGCAGTATGACAGTCATATTGGACTTCATGCCCTTAAACAGTAAATTTCCTGCTGTCCTTTAAATTATTCTGCCTATTTATAGTTTCTGATCTTTCATTAGCTGATCAGTCAGAAAACAGGCTGATTTTGACAGCTTTGTTTCTTCATTTTGCTCTTTAAAATGTTCTTAAATTCAATAACGTAGCTTTAAAAAGTCTTAAATTGGTCTTTCTGAAAGCTGCAGACAGACTGGATGGAGAGAGACAGAGGGAGAGAGAGACAGACGGACAGAGTGATGGATTGATAGAGAGAGGGAGACACAAATTGAAAAATGGAGCCAGAGAGAGGATTGAGAGAGAATATTGAATTAGACGCTCTCTCTGGTTTGGTCGAAACACGTAATGTGGAATATGACAGAGGGAAGATGAAGTGCGAATAATAACTCTGTATTATTCATGCTGTCAATTTACTGCTCATCTGTTTCCACTGAGAGAGAGAGAGAGAGAGAGAGAGAGAGAGAGAGAGAGAAGATTTATTAGTGTTGTGTGTTTTTTTTGAGAGAGAGAGAGAGAGACTCTTGAAGTGAGAACTGCTCAGCTGATGAACGACTCAATGGACTGAACTGATTGATCTGAATTAATAATGAACTGATCTGAACTGAATCTCTCTTTTATTCATCTTTTTATGGGTTTTAGTTTTTTTTATGCTCTTCATTTTCATCTGGAATGTGAGGCGCATTGCACTGCATTCAATCATACAACATGTGATATCTAAATTAAGACTAATTGATTCATTATTCAGTTTCACCCAGTGATGTAGTTTTAAATCCAAAGGAGGCGAATCTAAATTTTATTATATTTCCAGGAAAAACATGAATTTGTTTTTTTTCATGTGTGCTGCGAATTTCTGTCGTAATGTTTTAAAGTCACAATGAAGCGACATTTTGAAAGCATCTTGCTCCGTAATTTGATGTATTTCCTGTTGAAACAGGAAGTTGGGGCGGGACATGACAGACGGAGGGACCAATCAAAAGTGTCCGACAGTGTAAACCAATGGGATAAGATGGGAGGGGCGTTGTTTTCCAGTAAGTAAAAGTAATGGGATTTTGATTTAAAAATACAAGAAAATATAAAATTTTGTAAAGTTTTTGTCACTTTCTGTTAAACAGGTTTATGTTCTGATGTGGAGAATTAGCTAACAAGGAGAAAAGGTGATTTTTCATTTCATTGCGACTTTAATTCAGCCTGAAAAGTCAGGTGAGCTGAGTGGAGGTGTTTTCCTAAACTGCAAACCGACAGGATCAGTCTGAGTCTGGCTCGAGTCCCAAGTCAGTCTCAAGTCAACTCCCAAGTCTAAATGTAGATTACAAGTCAAGTCCAAGTCAAATCCATGTCATTAATGTCAAGTCTCAAGTCTAAATGTAGAACAGCAAGTCAAGTCAGAACAAATCAAGAGTCCAGTATCAATTTAATATCTTAAAGAAAACTAAATATCTAGGACTTTTCAAAGCAATATGGTTTTAATAGGATAAAAACTTGGTAAGAGCATCATGAGTTTGATTTCTAGAATCAGTTTCAACTTCAATAAATTCAATCATTCCATACAAATTCAGAAAACAGAATTTAAATTCAGTCGTCCGCTGGAACAAATCTCATCACTTTCAATCTAAGTCATTTACACAAACACAAGATCTCAAGTCAAGACTTTAGAAACCTTTTCAAGTCATCAAAGTACAAGTCAGAGTCAAGTCCCAAGTCACCAGAACCCAAGTCAAGTCAAGTCTCAAGTCTTCTCTTCATGCAGCAAGTCAAGTCTCTAGTGATTAAAACTGTGACTCGAGTCCAAGTCATGTGACTCGAGTCCCCAGCTCTGGATCCAGTCTGAGAAAGTGTTTTCATTTAGTCTTCATGTGAGCTGCTGTCCTTTAATAAAAGCGCTCCATCGTTAGTGTTAATGTTGCTGAACGGTCGATTTCTCATTTGGAAGGAAACTCTTCAGATGTAATTTTGTAGGAAAAAGAGTCTGAAGGTAAAAGAATGAATAACTTTAGATTATTCATGCCATCAATTTACTGCTCTGCTGTTTTCACAGAGTGGAAAACGAGGTGTGTGTGTGTGTGTGTGTGTGTGTGTGTGTGTGTGTGTGCATGTATGCAAGAGAGAATTCAATTAGGAAGTAATGTAGTTCCGTGGAGCTCAGAGTATTCAGTTAGGATTTGACAGCAGAATGATAATAGTGTTTTATTCATGCAATCAATTTACTGCTCATCTGTTTTCAAACAGACGGAGGAGGACAGGGAGAAGATGCAGAGTGTGTGTGTGTGTGTGTGTGTGTGTGTGTGTGTAAGAGAGAGAAAGAGAAAAAAACGCGGTCTCCCTTCCAGTAAAGTCTCATGTGAATTCGAAGCACATGTGCTTTTTGGACATGTTGGTTTTTATATGTGAACATGTGAACTTTCCCATTTCCCATGTGAAAAATAATGTTTCCACCTGTGAACTGTCGCTTTGAATGTGAAATTCAGTTTTCAGATCTCACAATACAATATCGTCTCGTTATGACGAGAAAACAACTTTTAGGTCCTGATAATAAGAAATATATGTTATGACGAGAAAACAACTTTTAGGTCCTGATAATAAGAAATATATGTTATGATGAGAAAATGCCTTTTGTTTTGTTGTGATAATGAGATAATTAATTTGTTATCTCGACATAACAAGACTTCAAACAAAATGCTTATGTACCGTAAATCCTCTAATATTGGCCTGGGCCTTTATTTACCTCAACTGCAGAGGGTACCAGGCCTTTATTGGAAGCAGGCTTATATTAGAGACAGGCCTTTATTTCTAATTCCCTCTGTTTGATAAGTATATTTGCTCATATTTTAGTACGAAGCCTCCTTGTTTTCTGATCTGCTTCTGTTGGGGTTCGTTAGGTAGACGTTTTTTTGTTACCGCGATGCATTACGATAATTACGGTAATCGACGACGGCACGCTCCAGAGACTTCCGCCGGCCGAGCCGTCTTGTGGCACTTGTACGTTACTACAAACTACAGTTACAAACTACAGTTACAAACTACAGTTACATTATATAACTACAAACTACAGTTACAAACTACAGTTACATTATATAACAGGCAGCAGGAGTTTACCGGTATCCACCGTTGTTTTTTCCTTTGTTTTTTCCCCCGGCCTGTATTTGAGGCCGGCCTTTATTTGTTGGTGTCGACCACGCCCCCGGCCATTATCGGAAACCCGGATTTTAATTGACTACAGGCCACTATTAGAGGATTTACGGTAAGTTCTGTATGGACTGCCGTACCAACGGGACAGAAAGATGAGGAAAATCCTCCAAAGTGAGGAGCTTCTGTTGCTTCTGTAAGGAGCGAGGTTAGGTCCTCACAAGTATAGGAATACAAATATGTGTGTGTGTGTGTGAGAGAGAGAGAGAGAGAGAGAGAGAGAGAGAGAGAAAAGAAGTACCTCCATCTATGTGAGAAGATTTGCCCGTAAAAAAACAAGGATTTCTGCAATTGAGTGTGTGTGTGTGTGTGTGTGTCTGCATCTACCCTGCCTTGCAAGACAGAAAATCTGGATGTGGAAATATGTATATAC
>NC_136015.1:26530101-26555101 GCF_048128805.1 Centroberyx gerrardi | reverse complement strand
TAGCCAGAGGTGAGACCATGCAGCAGACGAACAGAAGGAGACGATGGAGTCTCACCTGCTTGATAGCAGATTTGCGACTCAACTGCAAAGCCTCTATTATGTGATACTGAACTGTAAGGTATGAATACTGAAGAGAAAATCCCTTTGGTGTCTTTTTTTTCTCTTTCTTTCATCAATCTTAATCCTTTCTCCCTCTCTCTCTCTCTCTCTCCATCCCGTACGTGTGGATAAGAGTTCATTACTGCGTGTGTGTGCGTCTTAAAACTTAGCAAAGCTTCTAATAAATTTGCAAGTCAGAAAAAAACCACACCACATCTAGCCTTGGAAAGCGTCCTCCAGATCTGGCTGCAGAGGAGGAATCGTGACGCGGCGCTCCACCGAAGGCCGTTCCATCGCTAAGATTAGTTACTTGAATTAAATAAGCGTCACGAGTCCCGCAGAGCGATGAAGCCGAGCTCACACACCGCAGCTGATGCTCTGAGGCTTTGAACCCGTTTAAAGCTTTCTGCACTGAGGTGGGACTTCCTCTGAACTCATGAAGCTGCTGCAGAAATACACTGAAATAGTTTAATTAGCAGAAATTAAAATCACTGCTTGGCATCAAAGAGCACACACACACACACACACACACACACACACACACTTGCATATTCTTTCTCCTTTGACTTTCCTGCTTCTTCTCTCTCTCTCTCGTCTGTATTCACTTTGTGTGTCACCTTTCCTTTCTTTTACTTGTTCTCTTTTCGTTTCAAGCAAGTCTGAAAAGTCTAAAAATAAAGCTTCTAAATTTACAGCCGTAAAAAGTGTTTAACTGTCTTCAGTCCAGTCATCGGAGGTCTTGTTTGGTCCGGTTTGTGACCACGCCCACATGAGTCCAGAACAGGGTTTAGCAGCACAGTCTGCATCCGATCTGCTTTACTAAACATAATTAGACTTTGTGTCCTGAACAGCTAATTTCCTGCTGCTGTTATTCTACTCATTTATAGTTTCACAGCTTTCATTAACTACAGGATGTTCAGTCAGAAACAGGCTGCTTTGTGTTTTTAAATTGTTTTTAAATTCAACTATTTCACCCCCCCCCATCCCCCCGTCCTCCCCCCCCCCCCATCCCCCCCCCCCCCCTCTCTCTCTCTCTCTCTCTCTCTCTCTCTCTCTCTCTCTCTCTCTCATCCATGTCCAGTCGTCTGTCTGGCTGAGATGACTTATTGACGAGCTGTCAGGCAACGACAATCACTTTCCCTCGTTAGGACACACACACACACACACACACCTACACACACATACACACACACACACATACACACACATATGCACAGTAACATCATAAACACGTACAAGTATACCCACACACGCACAAAAGCACACACACACAATTACAGAAGCATGTGTACAGACACACATACACACACATACTGTATACACATGCATAGACACACATATATACACGCATACACACACACAAACACATACAAATGCGCATACACACATACAAGCACACACGTGGATCCACTTACACACACACACACGCACACACACACACACACACACTTGTTAGTGTGTCAGGTGACTGTTCACCTCCAGCTCAATCATCTCTGTCAGCAGGATGCCATTCATCTGCTGTAATGAGTCATTTCCATTGATCCTCAATAGAAAGACCTGCTGACAGCTGCATGCTACAAACACAAGAACCTGAGGAACCATAACACACAAGAACCTGAGGAACCATAACACACAAGAACCTGAGGAACCATAACACACGAGAACCTGAGGAACCATAACACACAAGAACCTGAGGAACCATAACACACGAGAACCTGAGGAACCATAACACACAAGAACCTGAGGAACCATAACACACAACAACCCGAGGAACCATAACACACAAGAACCTGAGGAACCATAACAAGAACCTGAGGAACCATAACAAGAACCTGAGGAACCATAACACACAAGAACCTGAGGAACCATAATGCACAAGAACCTGAGGAACCATAACACACGAGAACCTGAGGAACCATAACACACAAGAACCTGAGGAACACACCTAAAAATACAGAAGAGGATTAGGGCCACATGTGAAAAATGTATTTGAGTTCTGAGATTAATATTAGACTTTATTCTCAGAATTCTGAGATTAATCTCAGAACTCAAATATTTTTCCCACGGCACAGAGGGCATCAGGCGGAAAATTAAGGTCAGACAGTACAGTCAGACAGACAGTCAGACAGTCAGTCAGTCAGACAGACAGACAGTCAGTCAGACAGACAGTCAGACATTCAGTCAGTCAGTCAGACAGACAGATGGTCAGTCAGACAGACAGTCAGACAGACAGTCAGTCAGACAGACAGTCAGTCAGACAGACAGTCAGACATTCAGTCAGTCAGTCAGACAGACAGATAGTCAGTCAGACAGACAGTCAGACAGACAGTCAGTCAGTCAGACAGACAGTCAGTCAGACATTCAGTCAGTCAGACAGACAGTCAGTCAGACATTCAGTCAGTCAGACAGACAGATAGTCAGTCAGACAGTCAGTCAGACAGACAGATAGTCAGTCAGACAGTCAGTCAGACATTCAGTCAGTCAGTCAGACAGACAGATGGTCAGTCAGACAGACAGTCAGACAGTCAGTCAGTCAGACAGACAGACAGTCAGTCAGACAGACAGTCAGACATTCAGTCAGTCAGTCAGACAGACAGATGGTCAGTCAGACAGACAGTCAGACAGACAGTCAGTCAGACAGACAGTCAGTCAGACAGACAGTCAGACATTCAGTCAGTCAGTCAGACAGACAGTCAGTCAGACATTCAGTCAGTCAGACAGACAGTCAGTCAGACATTCAGTCAGTCAGACAGACAGATAGTCAGTCAGACAGTCAGTCAGACAGACAGATAGTCAGTCAGACAGTCAGTCAGTCAGTCAGACATTCAGTCAGTCAGTCAGACAGACAGATAGTCAGTCAGACAGACAGTCAGTCAGACATTCAGTCAGTCAGTCAGACAGACAGATAGTCAGTCAGTCAGTCAGACAGACAGACAGACAGATAGTCAGTCAGACAGTCAGTCAGTCAGTCAGACATTCAGTCAGTCAGTCAGACAGACAGACAGTCAGACATTCAGTCAGTCAGTCAGTCAGTCAGTCAGACAGACAGACAGTCAGACATTCAGTCAGTCAGTCAGTCAGTCAGACAGTCAGACATTCAGTCAGTCAGTCAGACAGACAGACAGACAGATAGTCAGTCAGTCAGTCAGTCAGTCCGTCAGTCAGGTAACGCTTGGTGAGTTGTCCTCTAGAGGGCGTCTCTGACTAACAGACGGCCTCCCTCCTGTGGGTCGTCCCGGGGCTTTAGCCGGGAATGTTTGTTGACTAGCCCCGAGTCTCTTGACAGAGGAAACAAATCTAGTCTCCATCAGGGTTCTTTGGGCCGCTCCGGGAGTGAATTTGATGACATAACGCATGTTCCGGTTCTGAAAAAATAAATACAGAGCAGTACGGTGGTTTTACCTGTTTTAGGAGCTTAGGGCGCTTTCACACCGCAAAGTCCGCTTGAAGTCCAAACCAGAGTTCGCTAGGTTGGTCCGGTTCGTTTCACACCGACTATAATATGAAGCGGACTTATTGGACAGATATCTTGGTATGAGTGAAAAAAATAAAACTAGAATGGCACCCAGAGGCCGTTCACATTATAATGCTACAACTTGCCGTTGAACTACCCTGCAATATTGCGGGGGACTTTTATTTTGACGACGTAATCCTCTGCGATGCGTCGCACGTACTTCCTCTGTCTGGGGCAACCGGCAGGTTTCCCTCTAGCTGCTGAGATTTCAAGGCATAAAATATTCATAATGACGGGTCAAATAACTTAACAGAAGAACTCTCCTGTCAACAGTGCGTCTGCATTAGGTGAGTGTACGTTCGTTTTAGTAAAATATTGACCGAGGTGGCGGGTGTGTCGTGAAGAAAAATAACTTCTCCTCTCTGTCCTGAAAAGAAAAGAATATTGTTACTGACTCCACAGTCGGTCCAAGCTAGAGTCAGAAACTCTTTCCTCTTTGCTGGCTAAAAACAACCTGCTGAGAAAGAGCAAGTCATTGCGCACGTCGTCATTTCCTTTCTTTGGTTCGGACTTTATCAAAGTTGCTTTCACACCAAAACGATCCGCGCCACGGTCCGAATGGAAGAGGACCGAGACCGCCGATTTTTGGTAAACCTTTTGCAAGATTTTGGTCCTCACCCGAGTCCGTATGGCGCGTTCACACACGTCAAAATGATCCAAACTCAGCTAAAGGATCCTGAAGTCCAGACTGAACGATGCTGGTGTGAAAGCCTTAAACTGCCGGTTGGTTCGTTTTATGACCAAAGTTTCATGGCCGGGCGGACGTTCCCAAACAACCCGCTGGACACAAATATATGCGTCAATAATTCTGTCTGTTTTCCGACGGATCAGTGTGTTGTTCAACTCGCTGTGGGCCGGGACTGGGTCTGGATCTGGATCTGGATCTGGATCTGGTTTTCACATGTGGCCTAATCCTCTTCTGCATAAAAACACTCAACAACCTGAAAACCAAAGACCCCAATTCTTACTCATATTCTGTTTCTATATCTTCTGAATGCAACGTTTTATTTGACCTGCTGTAGTTTCACCTGTTGCTCCCTCCTCTCCTCACCCTTCTATCCTTCTATCATCCACCATTCTCTCTCTCTCTCTCTCTCTCTCTCTCTCTCTCTCTCTCTTTCTCTCCACACTTCATC
Source organism: Centroberyx gerrardi (assembly GCF_048128805.1). Classification (NCBI taxonomy): domain Eukaryota; kingdom Metazoa; phylum Chordata; class Actinopteri; order Beryciformes; family Berycidae; genus Centroberyx; species Centroberyx gerrardi. The sequence continues at coordinate 26,550,352 of NC_136015.1, read as the reverse complement.
TCACTGTAATTACTTCTCCTCCGTCACGTCTCCCCGTTGATGAAATCAGTTTTCCCTCCTGTCTGTCTGATACGAGGAAGTTCCTCTCCTCTCCTGATCCCTCCTTCCCTCCTTCCCTCCTTCGCTCCGTTGTTTCCATCCCTCTATCCCCCCCCCCCCCCCCCCCGTGTTTTGTTTTAGGTCAGTAATTATTCTCTGTTCTGTTGAAATCAGTTTATTGCGTCCTGTGTAGCTGTCAAGCTGTACAACCTGTCGCCCGCCCTGCTGCTTCATCTGTCTGTCTGACTGTCTCTCTCTCTCTCTCTCTCTCTCTGTCTCTCTCTCTCTCTCTCTGTCTCTCTCTCTCTCTCTGTCTCTCTCTCTCTCTCTCTCTCTGTCTCTCTCTCTCTCTCTCTCTCTCTCTCTCTCTGCCGATGTTTCCATCCAACCATCAAGTGAATTTTAAAGCTGCACTATAAGCAAGAATTTTAGGTAAAAATTACACCCAAACTGATGCTGCAGCTAGCTGAGAAGTGTCTCCTAAACTCTGCCTGTCTGTCTGTCTCTCTGCCTGCCTGTCTGTCTGTCTCTCTCTCTGCCTGTCTGTCTGTCTCTCTGCCTGCCTGTCTGTCTGTCTCTCTCTCTGCCTGTCTGTCTGTCTCTCTGCCTGTCTGTCTGTCTGTCTGTCTGTCTGTCTGTCTGTCTCTCTGTCTGTCTGTCTCTCTCTCTGTCTGTCTCTCTCTCTGCCTGTCTGTCTGTCTGTCTGTCTGTCTGTCTGTCTCTCTGTCTGTCTGTCTCTCTCTCTGTCTGTCTCTCTCTCTGCCTGTCTGTCTGTCTGTCTGTCTGTCTGTCTGTCTGTCTGTCACTCTCTCTGCCTGTCTGTCTGTCTGTCTGTCTCTCTCTCTCTCTCTGCCTGTCTGTCTGTCTCTCTGCCTGCCTGTCTGTCTGTCTCTCTCTCTGCCTGTCTGTCTGTCTCTCTGCCTGTCTGTCTGTCTGTCTGTCTCTCTGTCTGTCTGTCTCTCTCTCTCTCTGCCTGTCTGTCTCTCTCTCTCTCTGCCTGTCTGTCTCTCTCTCTCTCTGCCTGTCTGTCTCTCTCTCTCTCTGCCTGTCTCTCTCTCTCTCTCTCTGCCTGTCTGTCTCTCTCTCTCTCTCTCTGCCTGTCTGTCTGTCTCTCTCTCTCTGCCTGTCTGTCTGTCTGGTTAGTCAGCATGAAAACAACATTACCTAAAAACACGAAACAGACAGTCAGGTGTTGATGTCTTTCTCTATCTCTATCTCTCCATCTGTCTTTCTATCAATACGTCTCTCTCTCTCTCTCTCTCTCTCTCTCTCTCTCTCTCTCTCTCTCTCTCTCTGTGTAAGTCTATTTGTTTCTATCTTTTTCTCTCTGTCTCTGTATTTCTGTCTCTTTCTCCATTTATATTCGTCTCTGTAAGTCTCTCTCTCCATCTGTCTTCTTCTCTATCAGTCTATTTGTTTCTCTCTCTCTCTCTTTCTACCTGTCTCTCTGTTTCTCTCTATCAGCCTGTCTGTCTCTTGCAGTCTCTTTGTCTCTCATTTTCTCTCTCTCTAAATTTCTGTCTCATCTGTCTGCCTCTTTCTCTCTGTGTCTGTAATTATGGATTTACATCTCTCTCTCTCTCTCTGTCTCTCTCTCTCTCTCTCTCTCTCTCTTTCTCAATTCAATTTTCAATTTCAATCAGCTTCATCGGCATGACAAGTCATTTTTAATGCTGCCGAAGCGTACATAAACAACGATAACCATAGTTAATAATTATAAACAAACAAAGTAATTAATAATCAAACATCATGTAACAAAAGAGAGAGAGATTCACATATTCTCTCTCTCTCTCTCTCTCTCTTTCTCTCCCCCCCTTTGCCTGTCTTTCTCGGTCTCTCTCTCTCTGTAACTGGATATTGATAACAACAGTACGCGCACACACACACACACACACACACACACACACACACACACACACACACACACAGAGGAAAGCAACAAAAAGCAGTATACATTTCACATTTTCATTTTGATGGCCAGAAAAACAACACCAGTGTGGGTGGGACGCCTGCACACACACACACACACACACACCCTCTCTCTCTCTCTCTCTCTCTCTCTCTCTCTCTCTCTCTCTCTCTCTCTCTCTCTCTCTCTCTGTTTCTCGCTGTCATTGTAAACGAGGATTTGTCTCTGATTGGCTCTGCTTGGTCTATTTAAATCAGAGTTAAATAGAAAGCTAAATATAAGTGAAGTTAAAACAGACGGGATATAAATACTCCTGACTGTCACCGGACAGTTTAACAAACAAACACATTGAGGCTCTCGCTCTCCAGTCTGTTCCTCTGTCGCTCCTCGCTTCAGCACACACTGATTCATGTTGTGGTTTTCCACCTTTTTCCACACTCATGAACATTTGAAGAATCCCCCCCCCAGTGTAATAATCCCCTTTTTATATTGTAGTTACAATAAATGTAAAAGGCACTGGAACAGTGCAAACCTCCGCCGGCGCTGAACAATCCTGTAACTGGCTGTTGCACCCAAACGCATCGTTCCTATCGGTTCAGTTTGAGTTTACTTTAGGATTTGGAATCAAGTCTCAATCTCTGTTAGATTCATAGTTTTGACTGAAAAACGATAATCGTCTAACAGCAGAAATCCCAAATCCAAAAAATTGTTCCTTGGCCCAAAGCTGATTTCCACATTTTGTGGAAATCTGTTCATAGATTTTGGAGAGTTCCTGCTGACAGACTGACGGGTTTCAGCTCGACCACCAGATGTTTTTCAATTTATCCATCAGAGTTTTGGTTTCATAAGGTCAAGACTTCTGAACCCGTGGAGTTCAGTTAGAATCTGAAAAACACCAAAATGAGAGCAGACGATACGTGTTCTCTGTTTTGCTTCGTAACGTTCCTTCAAAGCTCGACTCCCTTCAGCACCTGCAGCAGAATCGAGGTCGCTGGTTCCAGTCCCAGGACTGGGTGGACCGGGTCCCAGGACTGGGTGGACCGGGTCCCAGGACCGGGTGGACCGGGTCCCAGGACCGGGTGGACCGGGTCCCAGGACTGGGTCCCGGGACCGGGTGGACCGGGTGGACCGGGTGGACTGGGTCCTGGGACCGGGTGGGGAGGGTGAAGGAGAAACGCTCTCCTCTCCCTCAGTATGAACTGCCGAGGAGCCGCTCAGCAAGGTCTCAGTGGGAACGAGTGTTATTTGTGGATGTAAATAACAAGTTAGTAACCAAGCACTCGTTTTCTCTAGCATTCGATTGCTGTTTTTCCCGGTGTGTGTGTGTGTGTGTGTGTGTGTGTGTGTGGGTTTAGTAGCTTTGCTGTTAGCTTTACTGCGGACGACTTGTTCCACCTGCGTATTTTAAAACAATATCGTATAATTGTCACTTCACAATGTTGTTAGACTATGTGGAATAACTCCATGATTGACTGTATTGGTTTCTCATGGTGTGCGGTTAGCAGACGAGCTAACGTTAGGCTAGCTAACGTCAGGCTAGCTAACGTCAGGCTAGCTAACGTCAGGCTACGGCTAACGTAAACACCGATGTCTACGCGACTAGCCGAGGTTTGCTGGGCGACTTTGCTTGTTTATCATCGCCCTCGTGTGTTCAGGAGGTGTAACAACACTTTTTTTCGTACAGTTTTAACTTTTATGGAAATTAGCTATTCTCTATTAATTAGCATTATATGAATACAAACATGAATTGCGAAAATGTTTATTATGTCCAGGGTGTGGAAATTTGTCTTTGGCTTCACTAGGAGCAACAAGACGATCAGCACAGACCGCAGAACTTGAATGGATAAACGGTCTTTCCTATTCAAATCAACGCTCCTTGATGGTCGGAGCGGCGGCCATTTTTATGTGAACCGTTCCATAATATAAACCTCCTTGGTACCGTTGGCCTCGCTCCCGTATAAACCGACTTACGGCGAATCGCAGCGATCTACCTGGAGAAAAAACTGCTGTTGCTCTATCTCCGTCTCTTTGCTGTCAGCGGGTTTTTGGAGCGATTGGGTTTATATTGTATATTGTATATTATATATTATATTATATTTATATTACTGTTGGTAAGTTGTCACATTTTATTCATTTATAACGTTCGCCTTGTAACATTACAAAGCGTACCCTCTCACGCTGTGCGGCGGCCGGTGTGACACACTTTACGGCCTTAATGCCCAAACTTCTGTTGTCACCATGGCAACTAACCATAGACGCCATTTTTGTGGTGTACCGGCCAAAATAACCACAGCAGACAGTGGAAAGACCGTTCTATCCATTCAAACAACACAAGACAATAAAAACAGTAGAAACAGTAGAAACGATAACAGAAGGCGGCAGGAACATTTTAGTGAATCCCAAGTTCCTGGTCTAGTTGATGCTGCATTTCTAATTTAATGTCACAAAACGGGGAGGGAGGGTTTAAATCTTTAATCTTTAACAAATTAGTGGCCTCTGTTACTCTAAATCGCCTCCTGGAAGGTAAAGACGGTGAAACTGATCAGTAGTAATTTTCTGAGCTTTGTGTCTTTCACGTCTGAAGCTCGTTCAGGTCAGCTCGCTCCGTCCTGAGTGTCTGGATTACTGTTTACATCCCGATGTTCCTGAACTGGCTGACTGCAGGTGGAGCCGGTCTCTCTGGACTCTCCTGGTCTCTCTGGTCTCTCCTGGTCTCTGTTTGTGGGTTGAAGCAGTTTGAACTCGAGGCTGAAATAAATAATTCTGCGTTCTGCCAGCCTGACTTGGCGGCGCGACCCGGCCTCAAGTCAAGTTGGACATGGAGAGTCGAGTCTCCAAACAGTTTTGTCTCGTTGGCAGAAGATCTGATTTTCTTCTTTTTCTTCTTTTTTTTCTCCCGTCTGTTTCTTCTTTCTTGTGTTTCTGACTTGGGAACTGGATCTGAGGCTGAAGCTGGTTTCTTTTCTCTGTTCATTTATTCAATCAGGCTTAAGGGAAGATGAACATTTTATATTTTATATCTTTGTGTTTTAATTCACGTCGTTCAGTCTCGCAGCGGGTGAAGCGGCTCGGCAGTCCTGCTGACGTTGTTAAAGGAGAGGAAAGCCTGATGGATTTTTTATTAATTCATTTATTTGTTTTTTCTCAGTCGGTATTGGGATTCGAGCCGACAACCTTCCGCTCCTCTGTTTCCACTCTTTATTTTTCTGCTTTTATTTATTCAGTCGGACTTAAGGGAAGAGGGAAGGGACATTTTTAAGTTGTGAGCTTTAAATGATCGGGTTTCATCAGGTTTGATCTGGGCGGAGTGCAGCTGTGTGATACTGAGCAGCAAAGATTTGACAAACAATATGCTGATAAAACTCTTATGTACTGTTTATCTTTTTAAATATTTAAACCCAAAAGGTGCTTATTTAAAAAAACAACACACAAGCATAAAGTGACATTAAGAGATCATGAATATGTGAATAAATACATTTTGATTTAACAAAAAGTCAGATCGAACCTTTTGTTTCCAAGCTCACACAGTATTATTTTAATGCACGTAATTTAGATAATTTATTTAATTTGACCTGTTTGATTTAAAACCTACTTGTGATTTAATGAAGGCTGGTTCGGTACAATAATCTCTAACCTAGATACTGTATATATGTCATATAATATGTAAGTTTAAAAAAAACAACAAAAGCCCCAAAATATTCAAGCTACGCAGTAATAAAATGGAGAAGCTAATGTCAATATTTGTTTTTTAACCTTTAATTTCCAGTTATTTCCCTGGTTCGGCGGTCTGCCTTCCAGATGCTTCTGACAGGCCGATGTTTACAAGAAACGAAACGAAGTCAGACTCATATTTCATCAACAGCATGAAAATTTGCACCTTTTTTCCTTGTTTTTTTTTAATCCTCGAAGCCCCAAAACACCAAGTTTGGGGGCTGCTGCAGTGAAAATAATTTCTCATGATTGCTGCATTTTATTGCACACAAAAAAAACAGTAAACAGGGAGGAGAATAGAGGCTGGACACAAAAAACAAATCCAGAGAAGAAGAAGAAGAAGAAGAAGAAGAAGAAGGAGGCAGCAGGAGTTGCAGCTGCAGGCTGGACGAAGCTTTCCACTGGATCAAATGAGTTGATAACAGTTTCCTGCGTTTTTTTTTCTGAGAATGCCATCACACGCCTGTCATATAGGTACCCCCCCCCCCCACCACACACACACACACACACACACACACACACACACACACACCTCCCCCTCCACCCTGACATATCCTCTGTGTTTTCGGGGGTGAAACACTGAATTTAAAGAAGTTGGTACTCACCCTCACCGCCGGCGCCGCATCACGCCGCTGAAGCAACACTTTCCCTCTAACAAGTTGTCACCATCCTGTCCTCGACCTCCTCCTAGACGCCGGAGGGAGGAAACGGAAACATTCGCCCTCCGAAAAAAACTGAGAGAAACTTGTCCGCTCTCTGATTTATTAATGTTTTTTTTATTGTTGTTGTCAGGAGATGCCAAGCGTTTTTTTTTTCTTCCTCTCTCTCCTCTTCTGCTCTCCAAGTGCCGCCGCGCCTCTCCCTCTCTCTCTCTCTCTCTCTCTCTCTCTCCCTCTCTCTCTCTCTCTCTCTCTCTCCCTTCGACAACAGGAGGAGGATGCTGGCGCTGTGTCTCGTCGCCCGTGGCAACCAGTTGCTATAGCGATGGACCTGAGCTCATTGGGAGACGGGGGTGATGATGGTGATGTAGAGAGACCTATAGAAGGACGGGCTGCTGTGTTTACATGGGGGGCTTCGCCGCCGCTGGTCAGGGATCAGTGTGTGTGTGTGTGTGTGTGTGTGTGTGTGTGTGTCAGAGAGAGAGGTTTAAGTTCTTTTAACCATACTTTAGAGTTTATAATATGCTGTTTTTAATACTTTTGTACCTTTTGATTTTGTTTTGTTAAATGATTTTTGTAAAGCGCTGAGTTACATTACTGCATGAAATGTAACTCTATGAACCAGGAATCCCTTAAATAATCTTACATTTTCATTAATTTATATGAATTCACCCCTTAATTCATGCAAAATCCCCTTAAAATTAATTAAGGGAGTTATTAATGGAGGAGACCCCATCAAAACCTCCTTAAACTCCCCTTAATGTTTGACTCCTTACTTTCTAATTTAATGTAAAATTGAGGGAGACAGGAACTTTCCATTAATAACTCATTAATAACCTGTAAACCTGCACAAAAGACATGAAAAATCCCTTAATTTCTAGTGTCTCTGTGAATCGACCCATGAATAAATCCCTTATAAACCCATGATACTAACCTTACTTTATTACAGCTGTTATTTTCAATGGATAATTAATGTTTATGTAATGGAGAAATTAAGGACATTTCAGGGATAAAATTAAGGGGTTTGGTTTGATAGTGTAATGTAAAAAAGTCCATAGTACATTCTGTAGTACCGTAGTCCAAAGTCTGCAGTACAGCAGCCTATTAGTGCTGAAATGATTAGTAGATTAGTTGATTAGGCGATTGACAGAAATTAATCTATTAGAATTTTGATAATCGATTAATCATTTTAGTCATTTATCAATAAAAATTTCCTGGTTCCAGCTTCACAGATTTGCTGCTTTTCTCTGTTTCATCTCTTTATTAAATGAATCCTGTGTGTTTTCTGTCTGCTGGTCAGACTGAGGAAGAAACCTGAAGAATCACTTTGGACTCTGAACTGTGATGGACATTTGTCTTTATTATTGACATTTTATAGACTAAATAATTAATCCATTAATCGAAAAAAGAATCAATAGATTAATCGATAATGAAAATAATCATCAGTTTCAGCCCTAGTCTATAGCACGGTCTATAGTGTAGTATACAGTCTATAGTATACAGTCTATAGTATACAGTCTATAGTATCGTATACAGTCTATAGTATACAGTCTATAGTATAGTATACAGTCTATAGTATAGTATACAGTCTATAGTCTTTAGTAGAGTGTTGTTGTCTTGTTATAAAATAATTTAGTAAATGGATTTCCAGGCAGAAGGATTCCAGTTTCCTCACTAAGTCTTAACTTTCTGAAACCTGAGCAGGATGGAAGCGGATCTGTGGGATCCTATAGAGTTACAGTGGAACAGCTGGGCTCAACCTGAGGTCCGGGACCCTCCGACGGGCCGCGGGGAGATGATGAAAGAGAATATATTCCTCACATGTAAAGTTAAGGTGTTATCACGGCTCTGACCGCCTGAGGTGATTTGGGATGGGTTTTATTTTCCTCAGAAATTAAATACCTTTGCAGCCTCCAGCCTCCTGCAGTAGTCTGTCTAGTGAAATATGTAATGGATTCTTCATTCAGTGCGTTCTTGGTTGTGTGTGTGTGTGTGTGTGTGTGTGTGAGAAACACTCATCTACTGTATATTTTAGTGTGACGAAGCATCCTTGTCTGAAACCTTAAAACCCAAAATGCAGTCAGAGGTGCAAGTCTTTTTAAAGGGTTAGGGTTAGGTGTTAAGTGTTGGACTTAAAATGGAACTAAAATGTGTTTTTTAAAGTGAAAGTATTGGGGCAGGGAGTTAAAGATGATCTTTTGAAAGCTAGAGTATTGGGACAATAAGCTAAAATCTGTTTTTAAAGAGTGAGTATTGTGAGTTAAAGTTGATCTCACTGTTCCAACAATGCAGCCAATAAAGACTCATAATTAAATGCTGTTCTTGTGCTTCAGTTTTCATTGTTGAGTCCGTATGTTTTACTTGAAACAGCAAAAAGCACGCTCAACATGTAGGCTTTCTGTTTCCCACGGCAACAACAAAGATGGAGAAAGTGCCGGTAGAGAAATGAGTCGTTATAGTGAATGAATTTCCATTACCTGAATCTCGTCCCGCCCACTTTTCAGATTCAGAGAGTCTGGTGTTTCCCTCGTCAGCGGCTTGTTCTCGCTCCGAGAAACAATCGAGCCAATCAGAGCCTTTGTGGGCGGGACTAAAGTTTGAACGATTCGTGCAACGGTTTTTCATTGGTGTTTCAGCAGAACAGATTTGTTGTGTGTCCGATTTCCACATTTTCCTCTCCAGAATAAATCTTTCCACCAGTAACCAACGTTCTCTGCGGTTACGTTAGGACCCGCCTCCTGTCAATCAATGTTCTTGAGGACCAATTACCCAAGTTTCTTAATTTTTTCGTACTATTTTTTTTTTTTTTTTACATTTTTGCTAATTGGTAGTTGGAATTTACGACTTTCCGACAAATCTGGAACGCAGCGTCCGACCAGACGTGACTGTAATCACAGGAAGGCTGCAAACCCAACATTATCCCAAACACACACACACACACACGTTCTCAAATTGGATGTGTGTGTGTGTGTGTGCATAATTCCACTCGCAGCTGCTGGTGACAGACAGCTGCGTTATTATGGGATGGCTGGTTAATGTTAATGTGTACAGTTGTGTGTGATTGATTGTCATTACAAGCAGCTGTAAAGCGGAGAGAAAACCTTCATCACGGCCTACGCTGCTTCTTCTTCTTCTTCTCCTTCTTCTTCTTCTTCTGCAGCTCTTTGTTGTCTGGCCTGTTTGCTGTGTGTTTTGTACTTCTTCTTCTTCTTCTTCTTCTTCTTCTGCTGGGTTTTTTTTATATTCTCTGGGTGCCGGTCAGCAGAATTTCCCTCTTAGGAATAATAAAGATGCACTTCACTTTAAATGTTTTCTTAAGCTGCTTTTTAAACCCAGATTTGGGAAGCGGAGGGTGTAGCAGTCTAGTTGAGTGTGACTGAGGTTTCATTAAGAGCAGCTGGGTAGGAAGGCAGAGTGTCTAAGCCTCGGCGTAAACCTCTAATTGTAAAACCCCTCGCTGTGTAAATTGTTTTTAAGCTGCGGTGAAAGTCGGTGTGGAGCAGGAGCGCTCAGCAGCTGTCGGTGTGTAAACTGCTTTAAGCCGCGGTGTCGTTTTCTTTCACCTCGTTTAGTTTCTGGTATCCGGTTCGGGCGTGTTGTTGATGTTTTTCTGGGGAGCCTCGTTGTTTTTATTTGTCTTGTGTATCGTCGTTTTGTTTCTGACGTGCAGATAGATAAACTCACTGACAGTGAAAACGCAGAACAGTTCGGTGAAGTTGACATCAGTAAGAGTAAAGGCTGCAGTTCCACTCAAATAGGAAAAACTTTATTCCTGTTTTCGTTTAAATCTAAAAGGTGGAGTCACAGTTTGTGGAAATGAACTCAGGAACGAACACTGGACAAATGTTCTCAAACACCTTCTGTACTAGGATCAGGGTTCTCCAAGACCAGTGTTCTCGACTAGGACCAATGGTCTAGAGGACAACTACTAGGATTCTAGAGGACAAATAGGATCAGAGTGCCAAAGAACTAATGTTCTCTACTAGGATCAGGGTTCAAGAGTACCAGGAGTCTACAGGACTAACAGCATTTCCTACTACGATCAATGTTCTCTAGTAGGATTCAGAGTTCTGTAGGACTAATGTTCAGTAGTAGGATCAGGGTTCTAGAGGACCAATGTTCTGTAGTAGGTTCAGGGTTCTAGAGGACCAGTGTTCTCTTCTGGGATCAGAGTTCTAAAAGACCAGGACCAATGTTCTAGATGGCAAATGTTCTCCACCAGGATCAGGGTTCAAAAGGAGTCTACAGGACTAACAGCATTTCCTACTACGACCAAGGTTCTCTAGTAGGATTCAGAGTTCTATAGGACTAATGTTCAGTAGTAGGATCGGGGTTCTAGAGGACCAGTGTTCTCTTCTGGGATCAGGGTTCTAAAAGACCAGGACCAATGTTCTAGGGGACAAATGTTCTCCACCAGGATCAGGGTTCAAGAGTACCAGGAGTCTACAGGACTAACAGCATTTCCTACTACGACCAATGTTCTCTAGTAGGATTCAAAGTTCTATAGGACTAATGTTCAGTAGTAGGTTCAGGGTTCTAGAGGACCAGTGTTCTCTTCTGGGATCAGGGTTCTAGAGGGCCAGGAGTCTAGAAGTATTGTGTTAGGACTCGTTTTCTAGGGGAGCGGTGTTCTCTAATAGGAGCAGGGTTCTAGAGCCCAATGTTCTCCTCTAGGATCAAGGTTCTAGAGGACCAGTTTTTTCAGAGGAACAGCGTTCTAGAGGACCAGGACAAGGAACTGACTGAAAACAAGTCGATAAATGTGAGAATTTCTGGTTCTTGAGAAAAGATACAGAGTTAGATGAAGGTATTTCTTCAGGTGAATTGTTCCAAAGTTTAGCAGCTCTGACTGCGAACTCTTCATCACCTTTAGTCTGAACTCTGAAGAGTTTGGTCTGCTGATATCAGACTTCTCTTCTGCACATGAGGAGATGACAGCTCTGAAATATACTGAACAAAAACATAAATGCAACAACTTCAAAGATTTTACTTAGTTACAGTTCATATAAGAAATCATTCCATTTCAAATTTGTAAACAAATTTGTGCACAAGATTTGAGAGAAATAAGCTTTTCGTGGATGGAATATTTTATTTTAGCTAAAGAAACACTGGACCAAAACTTAACATGCTTTTATTTTTTTGTTCAGTATATAACCAGGCCATTTACTGCTTATCAATAAGATTTTAAAATCAATGTTAAAATTGACTTGAATTGAAAATAGGACAATTATGATCTCTTTATTTAGTTCTAGGTAAAAACCTGGCTGCAGCATCCTGAACAAGTTGCATCTAATTCTGTATAAAGTCCAAATCTAAAAAGTTTTCTTCCTCGTGTCTCAGCCTGGTGAAGGAGACTCTCATCCTTCTCCTTCAGTCTGCTGAAGTTACAACAGCAGCGGTTTCACTGTTGATTTTGTTTCTCCAGACCGAGATCCTTAATGGAAACATCCTCATTTTTTCTGTTTATTATCCATCAACAAAACAGCTTGTTTACATGTTATGTCTTTATACAATAGATTTAGCTTGATTCATACATTTATCCAGAGAAATACCCTTGACAGGAAAGTACAACATGAGCAGGACAGCGGTGTAGTTTTCCCTGCAGTCCACAAGAGGGCAGCATTGGTTTCATTTCCACAGATGGCTGTGTTTAGATACAGATAGGATGTATTTTCCCACTTCAGCCTCCAACAGTATGACTCTAATGTACAGCTATTATACAGTGGCAGTTATAAGTGGCATTTTTAAAGTAAGCATACATGAAAAATCAGAAGCACAAGAATGAGGTTTAAGTTTGGTTTATTTGCACAGAGACAAAAGAATGAAGCAAGGTGATAAAAAACAAATACACAGAGGGAAGAGATGCAAATTTCTGACTAATTTCTGCATGTAATATAAAACACAAACAAACAAGGCTCTTATAAAAAAATCTCCCCATAAACAAACAGACAGCCAGATGAGGAGAACAAACACAGCTGCACCGGGAACAGTCTGAAACGATGTGATGGAAAATATAAAAACAACAACAAGATGCATGAAATGACGAGGGAAATGAATTTAACTCAGTGAGTCTGGTCTGTGCTTTGAATCTCAAGTAACACACATTCTCCTTTATCATTTTTCAAGGTAATTTATTTCCAGAGGAGTTCATGCTACTAACACAGATACTTTACACCAGATGTATATTCAGCAGAGGCCTGCTGAGGGCCGAGCCGCCATGACGGAAGAGAGAAAACAAAAGCAAATACAGTGCAGAGATGTTGTGGTAAATAAAACAGTGAGTAAACTATGACCTCCAGTCTGTGGTCAGAATAAGAACAACCACCAATCAAGGTTATTATCGCTAACGAAAACTAACGAAATAATGAAAACTAGGTGTGAAAAAAGATTTTCGTTAACTGAAATAAAACAAGGCTTTACAAAAAAACGATAACTAACTGAGACTATATTGTGCGTTTACTAAACTAACTAAAATAAACTAAAATTATAGAGAAAATGTCTTTAGTTTTCGTCTTTGTCAATTTATAGTATTTTGGGTGAATATGAAATCTATCTTACAATTTTTTTTTTCAATTTTTTTTTACCTTTTTGAATCTCGCCCCATATTACAAAAAAAGACTAAAACTAACACTGAAACTAATAAAAACTAAACTAAAACTAAGCATTTTCAAAAAATAAAATCTAAACTAAACTAGCAAACCCGCTTTAAAAAGTAATTAAAACTAAACTGAAATTGAAAACAAAAAGTCAAAACGAAATAAAAATAAAAACTAATGAAAAATGCAAAACTATAATAACCTTGCCACCAATATGAACAAGACAGAAAAGCATTAATTTATGGTTTTCCCTTAAAAGATCCTATCTCATAACTTAAATCAGTGTGATGTAGAAATGGGACGATATATCGATATAATTTAATATATCACAATACAAAAGTGTGAGTCAGGAACATGAATGGTGATATCAGCTCCATGTTATTCTGCTGTAGTAATCACTAATGAGACTCTTGACCATCACAGTTTCACAAGCTCTCCATCCAAATTATATTATTGTCACTTTGTAATGACATTTTTAAATTGTTGTTTACATTCTAGCAGCCAATGGCGTCGCTGGAAAGATTTGAGTCTCAGTAAGTAAACAGGATTCTGCACCGTACCTCCTCCTGCCTCCCTGGTCCTGTCATGTTTTCTCCTCTTCCTCCCTGACAACAGTGAGAAAAGGTTTAACTTGTGGGTGCGTGGGAAGTTCAAATCCTCGTTTCAGGGAAGAAGAGGAGATAATATTACAAGCTTTGATTTTGTTTCCCTAAAAACAGCAGGTGAGCACAAAGTCCTCGACAAGCCTCCGCTGGCCTCAAGTCTGCGATGTTCGTATCAAATGTTCAGATCATCAGTCCCGTCGTAAATGTAAATGTTAACGTTCGGATCTGAATACACACACACACACACACACACACACACACACACACATACATACAGCACACACTCCATTATTCAACTGGTGGTCATGGTTCATAATACATAAGTTACAGTTACTTCTCCCTCTCTTTCTCTCCATTCATTCCCCTACTGTCTACTCTTTTTTTTAAAGGTGCTACATCATTTCATTATTAACCATCTTTCTTTCTTTCTTTCTTTCTTTCTTTCAGTAATTGTATATTTCATCACCAATACTGACCAAAACCATCCATATCCACTAGGGCTGGGTATCGGTACTCGATACCTTTAAGGTATCGACCGAAACAACCCAGTAACAAGTAGTATCGAAACTCGAAACTTCTCCAGTCAAGCGATACCTGCATTCGATACTTTTTGTACACAGATCTAGAAAAAAAAAGACTATTTGTACGGTTTTGCTCGCAGCCAATCACCGCAAGCGTTCTTCGATTTAATGAGACGTGTGATTGGCCCGTTACCGCAGCAGCTACAACCCATACAGTCTGTGGTGAAGTCGAGCGCGGTGTGTGTGACGGAGTCGGCAGTTCAGCGTGCCGAGATGCCACCAAAACGTAAAAAAAAAAGGTATCGAATGAAGTACTCTATTGGTATCGGTATCACTTTAAGGGTACTGGTATTGGTACTGGTATCGTCATTTTTTAAACGATACCCAGCCCTAATATCCACTCCCGCTGTCCCTCCTCCACCAGCACAGATTCTGGTCAAACTGGGTCAAACTGGGTCAAACCGGGTCAAACTGGGTCAAACTGGGTCTGGTCTGGGTGTTACGAGCTGCTCAGGCCCCTCTGGCTCAATTATTCAAGTATTCTGTTATACATTCTTCTACTGATAGACCTTTTTCACCAACATGGCTGACGCACTTCTGCAGGTTATAGATCAGTTCTCTTCATTTCCAGCAGCAACTTTCAGTCTCCTCCGACTCTGTGATCCCTGACTCAGTGTTTCAGCAGAGTGTTTCCCACAGTACAGCTGTTGTTTCTGCTGTCAGACGACTGAAACTCTATAAACAAGACATTTGATCGAGCGTCACAAAATGCTAACCGGCTAAACCAAGGCTAACAGTAATTTCTTGTGCTGTTAGCATTTTGTGACCCTCGATCAAATCTCTTTTTATAATGTTTCAGTCGTATATAATCTATGTTGAAACTCTAAATCAGTGATAACAGAGTCGGAGGAGACAGAAAGTTGTTCTTAACATTGCTGGAAATGAAGAGAACTGATCTATAACCTGCAGAAGTACGTCAGCCATGTTGGAGAAAATGGTTTATTCTTCTTCCATCCACTCTCCCTCCTTTTGGCAGAATTCCTCATTCATACTGACACATACAACAGTGCCTCCTGTCTGTCCACTATAGCTTCCCCTCCTCCACCAGTTTATTGAGTCCGGTGCAGATGCGGGTCAGACCGGGCCACAGCGGCCCGGCCGGCTCGTACAGCCGGCTCAGCAGGTCTGGATCGGAGTAATGGTTGAAGACGTGACGGATTCGGCCGTGGGATTTGGGCGTCAGATGTTTGTCCACCAGCTTCAGTAACAAGTCTCTGCACCCCGTCAGCAGCTCCTCCATCACCGCCTGGTCGAAGGTGAACTCCACCTGCGGGGAAACGGACCGAACACGGCTTGTTAACACCAAACAAGTGTCGGTGGCACGTAAAGTGTTAAAAGTTTTCCCAGCAGGAAACGGTTACATGAAGGAGACACGACTATAAACAGGAAGTAGTGTCACATTGAAGTAGCTCAGTGGAAAGTAAGATCACATCTAGAACTACAACTATAAAGGTCCATATCATGTAAAGCAGGACTCCCTCTCCTCTGTGATGATAAAGGAGTTGGATGTGTATCTAAACATGGTGAAAGTATCAAAACTAAATCCACACAATCCATATTAGAAAAGCGAGCCTCTAAACGAGCCGTTTGGACTTCCGTAACTTTGTGGCGTCACAAAGGTTCGCTCATTATCATTTCTGTAAGAAATAATAGACTAACAAAGTGTTTTTTTCAAAGCGGTCGAGCGGTCGTCATTGTGAGAGTTTTCCCTCCTCAGCAGACGAAGCCTCACTGCATTGAGCTGCCGAATGCAGTACAGTTTAAGTCTTTTTATAGTTACAGTTATCTTTATAATTAGTGTCCTAGATGTGAATGGGTCTTTACATGTTATTGGCCATACTCCGGATAAAGGACGACTTTTTGGCAGTTTGGCCCGTTGGTCTCCTTAATTAATATCTGAGGTGAGGATTGAACCCAAAATCATCTCTGTGTCTCTGGTAGCTCTGTCTGGTTAGCATGCTAACACTTTAGCATACTGTATGTTAATAAGTAACTGCAGGGATTAGCATTATCCAAAGTATGAAGATAAACCCAATGATATTTAGTTGCTTTTTGGGGCTTATTTATCTTCATTATCTCCTGATTTTAATGATTTATGTGTAGTCTGTGTAATAGATTGATTTATTCTACTGACTGATGCGTATTCAGGTATCGCAGCTTATGTACTGTGGTAACCCATTATATGTTGATATATAATATATATACATGCGTCTCTTTTCTGTGTATTATACACTTTTTTGTAAGTGGCTTCGATTTAGGGCACTGCCCCGGCAGCTGCAGCTTGTTGATTTGTACGGTATATTTAGAAAGTTGTGACTTATTGTCTTGATGCTCTGATGAAGGTGTGATACAGAAACGTGTTATCAGTCATGGCCAAAAAATAAATTGGTGAAAATGAGGTGACGTCTTCTTTGTTATATTCTTTTTTTTTATTATATTGGTGTGCTGCTTTCTTTCAATATGAAGATAAACCTGTTTGTAATCCAAAATTGGTATTGGTTTTTATTGTATGGACTGTAGATTCATAACTTCTGAAAACAAAATCTCAGTCTTCATCATCAGTGAAGCCTGTTACGAATCAAGAGCACAAAAGCTTTAGCTGGCTAACTTTGCTCACTTCCTGTGTAAATAAAACAAGTTTCACAGGAAGAGACAGCGGCCATTTTTGTCTGTTTTACCAAACCAGCCCGGCAGGTTTAACCATCAGCCAGAGCTGCTGCAAGGTCTCATTTTCTCACTTTTAGGATATGCTAATCGCCTACAGTGACTTAACATGCTGTATGCAAAACCGTTAGCATGTGCACCGGACAGAGCTAACTACCATGTCTAATATATAAAATGTTTCGATGTTAAAAGCCTGACCTGGGTGTCCTGGTGGCTCAGTGGTCTGAGGTGTGTACCATGTCATCCCCCTCCCTCTCAACCCCAATCTTTCCTGTCTCGCTCCACTTTCAACCGTCTAATAAAAGCAAAAAATGCCCCAAAAATAACCTTAAAAAAAAAGAAGAAGCCTGACCTGGTGGAAGCTGATGGCGGTCATGGCTCCCTGGTGGAGTTTGCTCCTGAACTCCTGAGCCAGGCTGAGCTCCTCCTGACTGAAGCGGTCATGACGAAACAAAACGCCCACCTTCACCACCACTTTGATCAGATCCTTCACTACCTGGAGGGAGGAGGGTATTATCTTTAATTATCTTCTGATAATCCAGTTAACATGTGACATGTGCTTACTGCGAGTCTTTCTAAAGAAATGCGATTAACGTGTTTACATGTTACTGGTGTCTGTTGGTGCCGGTACCTTGTGGGCCTCGGTGCGGTTCCCTGAGTGTTCCTTGGAGACCCGGTACAGTTCGTCCAGGATCTGGCTGCTGGTGTCGTCGATGAACAGCTGGACCACGGACTTGCTGGCCATGCGGCTCAGCAGCTTCTTCTGCGCCTGCATGGCCAGATCTTTGGAGCTGAAGCCCTCCATGACGCTGTCGGGCACACAGACGGAGACAGAGGTCAGGGTCTGGAGCCGGTAGGGAGTCAGTGTCTTGCTCAAGGACACTTCAGCAGGGTGGGGGGGTTGAACCTGGGTCTTCCAATTTTTTCCCAAATTGTAGGGTGAAGGTTTGAGCCCCTGTGTGGCTCCACCTGCCCAGGTTTCCTTGAGAAAAATACTTAAAGCTGAACTAGGCAAGATTTTAATATAAATATTTGCCGTCTTATCACCCTAAATCATGAAGTGTGTCTGCAACAGAGAAGAGCGTCCTATCCCCACTAACTGTAATTAAATTACAGTTACTTTAAATTACTGGAATTAAATTCTGGTGTGGGTATGGTCACTGACATTTTTCATCTAAAGTTGTATAAGATGCTATAATGCAAAATCACTTTTTTCACCAAAAGAGAGACACATTGACAACTTAAAAGTGTTTGATATCTTTACTGACTCACGACCGCACATACTGTACAGATAGAAAATAGACTATATATTAGATTATATATCAATATATATATCAAGATTATACAATGTACAGTACATATAGACACACTGTATATCTGTGTGTTGGTGTGTGAAGATCAACCTGCCATGTCTCATCCTGCAGGACAAACACAAACATCCACATGTAAGCACACACAAGCGCACATGGATGCACCCACACACACACACACACACACACACACTCACGTGCACTTCCACATGCTTTCAGACATGTACACACACACACACACACACTCACACACACACACAGACAGCGCTGCCTCAGTATCAGCAGTTTTGATAAGACAGGAAGGTTAAGTGCAGCTCCTGAACATCAGTTTGTCAATATTATTCCAGGAAGCGCAGAAGCAAACTGAGCAGAAACTGAGCGGTGTGAGAACAGATACAGTGGAGATGCAGGGTGGATGGACGTTATGTACTAATGTATATGTACTATATGTAATATATATGTATGTAAATGGTACTACATATACTTTCTCTTGGAATAATTTCTGCATGAAGTGGTGAATTGCTATGATATATTTAAAGCTGCATTAGGTAACATTTTTATGTGCATGCAAACGTCTTAATAGCCCAAATCACAAAGTGAAGATGCAACAGCAGAGGTGGGGGCTCGAGTCACATGACTTGGACTCGAGTCACAGTTTTAATTGCTTGAGACTTGACTTGACTTGGGTTCTGGTGACTTGGGACTTGACTCTGACTTGTACTTTGATGACTTGAAAAGGTTTCTAAAGTCTTGACTTGAGATCTTGTGTTTGTGTAAATGACTTAGATTGAAAGTGAGACTTGACATTAATGACATGGACTTGACATGGAGTGGACTTGGTAATCTACATTTAGACTTGGGACTTGACTTGAGACTTGACTTGGGACTCGAGCAGAGTTGACTTGGTCACACCTCTGTGCAACAGAGAAGAGCGTCCCATCGCCGTAGATTTGGCCTGTTTGCCTAAATGAAAGGAGTAATAATACTTTGCTTTGATTTTAAACCATAAACTGCTTTGCAATGCCAGCAATCATTTAGTAACAGGAGTCTTTTCATTTGGGGGATTTTCCATTTTGGACCAAATCTCCTAATACAATCTCATCCCTAACTCCATAAGACACATTTTGGAGAATTGTTTGCACTGTGAGACATGCTTCACTATACAGAAGATGAAGTGTGAACACGTCTGTCACTGGTGAATGTGTCAGCAGAAAAAATCTGTGACAGGAAATGTACAAGGACGCATGACTGATGCAACTTCTACGTTCTCTGTTTAGTTTCAAACTGAGTAGCTCTCATAGAATTAGAAGAGATAGATAGGGCACTTCCTAGACCATCATGCATCTGTTTTCAGTGTCATGTCCACTCCAACATCATCAGACATTCTACAGCAGATATTTTAAACATAAAAGACAAACGGTCATAAAATAAGCGAGTGGGGATGTTTGTTTTCTTCTCTGTTAGCACGTCTCATGTGTTTCAGAGGAAGTGTGAGTCTTCCTGTGTGTGGAGAGCGAAACCACAAGCAGGTACAAGCTGGCAGCCAACAAACGTACAACCACTCCCATCCTCACAGAGCCGGTTTTCACTGTTGTCTGTGTGCAGGTCGTCTGTTAGTTAATAAAGTGTAAATCTGTAGAAGCAGCTAGAAGCAGAGAGCAGCTGAGTCAGCTTGTTGTGGTGTGGCTGTAGATCCATTCAGTAACGTTCTCAGTAAAAGTGAATAGTGTGATAAGGTGGATTTGGTTACTGTGACACAGTAAACTGTCTTGTCTTTAGCCCTAGTCTCTACTCCAAAACACTCTGAGTTGCAGCTTGAGAAGAGTCAGCTCAGTTAACCTGAACAAACTGTTAGCTAGCTAACTAGCCGGCAAACACACTGATGTTAATGTGAACACGCTAACGCTAGCTGCTGCTAGATACGTTAGCTAGTGTGCTAATCAGTGATGTTAGCTGACCAGATACTATGGTTAGCTAGCTAACAAGCTGACATTATCTAAACACTAAATCAATCAGATGGATCAGTGATGAAATGATCAGTTCAGTCGGAAACAGACAGAAATTAACCGTCTGTTCAATTCTGTTGAGACGACAGAAACACAGTCAGCTGTTCACAGAGCTGAGGACCTCCAAGATGGCCGCCAGAGGGGGGTTACATCACCCGAAAGCCTTTTATA